>NW_010170778.1:0-2028 GCF_000695765.1 Mesitornis unicolor | reverse complement strand
ACTGTCAATAACGAACAATATCCTACGAACTCAGTGTGTGACTATAAACCTGTATTTAATGGGGATTAGCATTCAAAGAGAATTTCACCAGTTCTCTATGCTTGTACCATTATTACTATAAAATAGAGCACGGAGACTTCTCTCTGGTGGACTCAGTATGCTGTTTTCATGTTGCATCAAGGACCCCTTTCCCCCCTTCAGTTCAGGTCACACATTTAAATCTATCTGGGTACTCAAAAATATAAGTGCATATTTGAGAGTCTTCCCTACCTGTGACTTTCTTTTCATTGTCATCGTAGTTGCTGGATGTCAGTAGCTGTCCAAAGATGAGAGCGGGCACATAGACCTTCTCCACTTTGTGTTCCACAACTGGAATACCTTTCCCGTTGTTCCATACACTGATTGTGTTGTTCTCTCTAGGGGAAAAAGACAAAAAAAGTGGTTTTAAGGCTGCAAATGACCGAGCTACGAAACAAGTTTTATACAAAAGCTCTGGGGAAAGGCCACCATTTCAAAAAGGGCAGATCTCCGTGCAGTAAATGCAGAAACAGCCAGCAGAGGGAGGACAAGGCAACAAAAAAATTCTCAGCTCTCCAGATACCCTCTGTGAAATGGACCACCACACATAAAAAACCTCTACCTACGCTCAATGACAGAATAAGGAGGTTGAGAGGCAGAGGAAAATGGCCACAACAGAAAACAACAACAACAACAAGCAGTCACTTCACCAATCAGCACTCTGTAAGACACCAAGGGACTAAAAAAGAAAAAGGCTTTCACAGCTGGTGAATTACATTTGTTTAGCTTGGATCTGCCTCATCACAGAGCCTCCCAATATTACACCAGCTTAGCAGAACAGCATCTGAGTGAGAAACTCTAACGCACTTGAGTTGGGAAGGCAATGACCAAAATTGAAATACAACTTACACATCAATTGTAACTTTAATGCATGACATGTTCTTATCCCTTTGCTTGTTGTCTGCAGCATTGACTAGAATAGAAAGGTTATTTTTATTACATTACATTTGCAATCAAGGCAAAACTATTAAGTCTTTTCAGTAGAATGAATACAGAAATTCAATACAATGTTATTAATCATCTTGGTATGCAAATATTTTGCAAGTGACAAAGATCAGTACTGTAAGTTAACATAAAAGGGAAAATTTTGGGCTGAATGAAATTTGGTCTGCAATAGAGTGCGCCATCATCCCATGAATGCTTTACTATTAAGTAGTGCTAATGGAAGGACATTGGTATGTAATATTTCCAAGCACAATTAACAAGCCATGTACTCTGAACACCATCCACCAAATTATGCAATAAACATTACTTGGGCAACAATGCAACCAGATAAAAGAATACTTGATAAGTTCTTACATTTAGTTGCAGTTTCTTAGACATTCAGCACCCATTAATAACTGACCAATCTTTAACTCAACAGACAAGCCACCTTACCTAAAATCTCGTCAAAGATTTTGTACAAGCCAGGCACAAAGGTCACATCTCTGCAGTTGAGACCCACATCCTCATCAAAAACCCACATTTGCTGAAAAGAAGGCAAGAAAAACTTAAGTCCTCAGGTACACCTCCAGTTCTGTACCATCAGTTTGTAAAGCACAAGGCTTTACAAACTGATGTTTTGTGCTTTAGAAGCAGACGTTAACGACTTCCCGCCTGCATCGAGGAGTTCAGGCGGCTTAGCCCCGCGGCTCTCCCTCGTCCCGGGCCTCCCCCCCCCCGCACCTGTGTGACCAGCTCCACGGAGCCAATGTAGGTGTCGGGCCGGAGCAGGATGTGCTCCAGCTGCGTCTTCTTCTGGTAGATATGCTCCACCGAGAGCTGCTTCTTGGGGACATTGCCCTTGGGCAGCCGGACGTTCTCATCCACGGGCTGCTCGGGGGAAGAGACAGCGGTAGTGAGGGGCAGCGAGATCCAGGAGGTGAACGGCGGGGGCGCGAAGGAGATGAAGTGGGAGTCGGGGGTTGGTGGAGAGGGCCTGGGCGGCGGGGGACCGGGACACGGTACCAA
>NW_010170777.1:0-2048 GCF_000695765.1 Mesitornis unicolor | reverse complement strand
AACTTGTTTGAATTCATGTCTTCCTTTCTTGCAACCATTAAAGAAGTATAAATTCAGTGGTAATATTACTTATTTTTAATGTGTCGACTTTAAAAACAATTTAACAGATTTCTATGTTTATGACTTTCGCTATTTTCATAGCAAATAACAAATACAATCACACAATAACAAATTTCAAACAAGTATATTAAAAAAAGAGAACTATTAATCTAGCTAACACATAGCACTGACTGAGTGATATTCTGAAACCTTTGTTATTTCATTTATTGCATACATGTTGTTAATTTATTGTGAAGAATTCGGTTGTTAGTTTCCATTGCATTTCATATGTTAGCACTTTCCTTTGGGAATTAGATTGGAAAAGAAAAAAATTGCAAACACCTGCAGTCAAAAGGCTGGCACTAGCACTCCTTTGAGCAGGTTGTAGCCTCACGACATGTCAACCCTTCTGTTGTTTCAGAAAACAGGGTGGACTTTGATCTTCACATTGCTAAAGACTTTTACAAAGACTATAAATATTGCCATTGTAAATAACTTTTTAGACCCAAACAAAAATAGCTGCTGTGTGGTGTACCATTGCAAGGTCTTTGTTTAGGAATTTAGGTTCTGCTTTTCACTTCAAAATTTACAGTTTTAAAATTTGTTAAAGCTAAGTGCAACACAACTGTTAAATTGTAATGCAATGGCTTAAAACCTACAATGTTACTTTTACATGCAATGTTTTATGCAAAATTGTACGCTTGATCCTGCAAACCGCTTGTACTTCACCAATACCATCACTTCTCTTCCTTGCCCTCAATAGCATATGATATTATTCCATGCATGCTTTGGGAAGAAAAAAAAAAAAAAAAGATAAAAATAGGTTCGGTCAGCCATTGTAGGAAAACACTTTATGATATCTTAGAAAATAATAACCATTCATTAATTGTGTCTACCTTAAAATTCCTATAATGCCGACTTTGAATCTCTGGTTTAAGTCTAGAAGTGAGGTTTTTCATTTAAAGGATTATTTGTAAACCACAGCTTGATTTAGGCTTTCAGGTGCTTTCTGTGTCATCACTGTAGTTTTGTAGTTGACTGTGGTGTTAATTTACAAAAATAAATATAATATAGCATCAAGTCTGTCTGGAAATGCACGATTTGCTCTGTGTATATTGTAATTAAATGGATCGTATATCCTAAGGCATGTAGTGTCAAACATAGCCCATAGGTATGAGGTTTATTATTTTTAATGTCTTCAAAACAGAAAGGAAATGGTGACAGAAAGCAGGGTTAAAGCATACTGTTTTGTGAATGTTGTGTTTTGTTTGCTCAAACCTTCACGTTATCTTATGCACAAAAAAGAAGTTCTTTCGTAATCATTTGTGCCTGATCTGTCACATTAAATAGAGATTGAAACTAAATGTGTCATAATTTAACTCACTGAAAAATCAGCATTATGGATATGATACAAGCATATATTCTGTTCCTTAAAATCCAGCTGACTCATGTTAAGGAAGTAAATGCAGAGGAGTTCTTTTCTCATTAATGCTGAGTTTAATGATGCATGGAAAAATTAAATAACATCACAAGCTACTTAATGCAGTGAATCCAGATGTACTTGAGAGCCAAGTAAATAATCTAAAGCTAACAGAGCTTGAACCCATGCTGCCTGTTATGCCTTTTACTGAAGTGGTACATCAAATAAAATTTTCAAAAAATCATCCAGGTTTTGCTGACTCCTGCTCACCAGTAAAAATCGATGTAATTAACCCATTAACATGCTGCTGCCATTAACTCAAGTGGCCCAGAGTACTATATGGGGATATGATTGTTTAAAAGTGTTTGAACATTATGGATACGCTGCAAGACCATTTATTTATAAGTACAATACCCCTTATATTATTTTAATACTAACAAATTCTGTCAGTTAATTAAGATCATATACTGATCTTTCAAACTCTTTAAGGTTTACATTAATAGGAGTTATGGGGTTAGTAGCTAAATATTTTTATATATATATTTTTATTTTATTTTAAGCACTATGAAGAAATATTAATTCACGTGGT
>NW_010170776.1:0-1393 GCF_000695765.1 Mesitornis unicolor | reverse complement strand
GTATATCTAAGTAGTGTAGCAGGTCACTAACCATTTCTGCATGGATTATGGGGGCTTCACTGTGCTTTCCATCCCTGTCTTCCCGCTTACGGGACTGTGTACTTAACTGTAGTAGTAGTCATTACAATTTTAATTTCAAATAAAACCAACAAAACTATACTATTTGCTAATCTCTAAGTGCATGGACAATCTTTTGCACAGTTCAAATTCAGCACACATGTATGTTTATGAACTGCAACTTCCACACAGGGGATTAAAGCAGCCCTTCTCTATTTATAGCAGAAACTGCCGTGAGTATAACTTTTTGCACCAGAAAAGCAGAACTTGAAATGCATATACAGACACGATACAGACAGAAAGGGGGGGGGGGGACCTTAAAAATGCATTATATTCACTGCTATTGTCAAACAATCTATAAAAATTTTCTCATGCTGAAAGATAAGGCAGATAAACTAGCAATTTGGACAAATCTGATGTAAAAATGCAAAATTATCTTCTCTGCTTAGAAATGGCACTGTATATGTATTAAAAAGCATATGTAGTGCTGTCACATCTTCCTATTTTAAATGCTAGTGGCACTTTTACCAGCCACTTGAAAACTACAATTGTAGTACTTAATGTTGGACTTTCTCTGAAGGTTTGTTGCAGGTTTCACAGTTTCCATGTTCTGTGATTCTGTAGTTTTGTTAGAGACTTCCTAGAGCAACAAAAAACTCTAAAATTTTTAGACTGCTCATTTGCAGATGCAAAAAGATCCAGATACAGCAGGCTTGATTCTTAATTCATTTCTACAACATTTAAATAAGAATAATTGCTCTGACTTCCTTGGAAATCCTCCTAATTTGCACAGCTGCGAATGTGAGCAGGAACCAGGCCTTGCTTTTTAATTACTATTTCAGTTATCCAGCCAATTTGCTCATTTAATCAATCATGTGAGATTGTCTTGGGGAAGCTTTGAGATGAAAGTCACAACGAAGATCAAAAGAAGAGACAGGCGCTCATCATAAAGCAGTGCCTTCAGACTGTGCTCTGCTGGCATTTAGAGTGCCATCTCCTGGACCTTCCTGATGCAGCATCCTCTCCAGGAAAGACACCAGCAGAGATGCATGCGCTGATGAGAAACAGCATCTAAACCTACTTCTGCGAGATAGAACACAAAACATCTAAGGAGAAAACTGTGCTTGCTTCACTACCTACTTGGTCTCTGCAAGAGTGGAGTTTTTAATGAAAGTGTCTTAGGTGCTGCAGGAAACTTAAGGCTTGAAGATACCTCTGGAAGTAATTTAATTTATTTCCCAGTGAATATCATTTCAACTTCAACATATGTTTATCTAACTGTTTTCTAGAAACCTCCACGGAAGTGGCCAGCACTTTTCCCCCACCCCCACTCCCC
>NW_010170775.1:0-1431 GCF_000695765.1 Mesitornis unicolor | reverse complement strand
GTTCTGTGATTCTGTGATTCTGTGAAGATATAAAAATAAGATGTGTGTAGAATGAAAAAGAAATCACTCATTCAGGGAGTGCATATACTATTTACTAGGAAAGACAAAAGAGAAATTGAGTTCAAATTTCTGTATCTCTAGTCCATTCCATAATAATCTTTTTCTGCCAAATATGAAAATATTAGAATTCAAACCACCACCAGTGCAAATAGAGCTGTGACTTGTAATCATCTTACAGAAAACAGGAAGAATGCTAAGGTGGTAGTATTCTAAGTTTTTTGCCAACAAAGTATCATATTCTATTTAAATTGACTACACCAGAAGACTGATTATCAAGTAGCTTACTAAACATGACTTTTACAGCAGATTTTTATATTTCTGAAAGGCATGGTTAATGCCTTTGTGATAATTACATCTATTTAGCATATTTAAGCAAAAAGTGCATTCATCATCCTTTCTAGTATTTGTGAGAAATTACATAACCTTGTGCAAAAAGGCAAAAAAACAGACAAGATATTTTTGATCTTTAGGTTTCAGAAATAGCGACAAGGCAAAAGGCATTGCGTGCCCTATAAGCACAGGAGATAATGATTGCAATAAATCTGATCATATGCTGAATAATTAATGTTAGCAGGGTTTATGAGGGCTTCCCCTCCTCCCCTTTTCTTCATACATACTCAAAGCCACTCTCCTTCAGCTGTATGGTAAAAGCAATGCAAAAAATAAAAGCAAAACAAAAAATAAAATCAGCTCTTACACATTTTATCATATTCTGTTCACATTTAATAAAAGGTTAATAAGAAAACTTTCTCATCTGAAGTTTTTCCTTTCTTTGAAGAATATCTTTCCAACTTCCTATTGCTAAAGGAATTCTTACTTCACTTTGGCATTGGATAGAATTCTGTAGTTTCTACCATGAACTCTACAGAACATTCGTTTTAATTTGCCTTATATTCTTAGTCTACACCTCCAATGTAGTTTCTTCGTTCTCATTTGAATCTCTTAAGTCAATGTCTTCTGTCTTGTATATATTAGCATGTTTCACCTGTGTTTACTAATTAGCTGTCTTCTGTCTTGGCCTTACATATAACATTCAGATATAATTTATATGTAAAATTTGTTTTGTTTAGCGTATCATTAATTTGATTTCAGAACAACAACAAAGCTGAAAAAAATGAATGAAATTTATTTTAAGGCCACAGAAATTATAAACAGGCAAGTTTTCTTCTGCTGTCTTGTGAATTCCCACATTTTTGTTGGTCAAATCAAATTTTGAGTATATTTTAAAAATGACCCCCGATGTGCCCTTTCTCAGAAAGACACGTGGTCACTTGTCACTTATCAGATGTGTTCATCCCACCTACTCATCAAATGTGTGTTTGTTAAAACTCAATATATTATTTTTTTTTTCAGATATATGACTATGAAGTG
>NW_010170774.1:10089-31782 GCF_000695765.1 Mesitornis unicolor | reverse complement strand
CCCTAACATTCTGTGATTCTGTAATTCTGTGGTTCTGTGGTTGTGTGATTCTGTTCCCTAGTCATAACAATCCTGGTGCTCAGCATTCAGTATCCTATTCTGAACGTGCCTGAACATAATGTAGTTTAATGTCTAAGAAGATATGAGCAACAGGTTTCTGTGGCAGCTGACCACACCAAAATTTCATGCAAAAGCCTGCTTTGCTTATTTTAGGCAGTGATGACTTGGTATGTAGCAAGGCAATGAAAAGTGCTTAAACCTTAAAAGTCTTACAGTGAATTTATGATAGGTGTAATGCGGCAGTGACAAGAATGTGATTTTTGAGTCTCTCCTGACTAAGAGAGCAAAGACTAGACTAGGGTGATGCCTCAAGTCTCACAGCAGAGCTGGGCTGTTACAAGGTTTGCCAGGTAATCTGAATTGTGGTTGTAATCTGAGTCCTGCTGCTGCTCCTTGGTGCCATAGAAGGGAGTATTCAGACTGGCACTGATAAATTGCTGTGTGACCACTCTTGAAAACAGAGTGGTAGATCTAGCAGTGAATTATGGCCGTAAACCCCTTTCCCAATCCTCTGAATATCACCACAGCCTCTGCAAGGTATGTGGCAACACTCTTGTGGTTCTTGCCTGCAAAAATATCTGAGTCTTTGGCAAACGATGCATATTTTGGCCACCTTTAGCATATTGCAGTATGCTTTAGTATCTTATCCTTTCCTGCAGAAAATATGCTGTCCTTCCTGTGATTAATACAGTTCATACATGGGCACACGTTTGCTAACTTGACCATTGGTGGATTACAGTCATTGCAGTTAACTGCTTTGAAATACACCTGCTTCTTTTTTGTTGCTAAATTAAAAGGCTTGCTTCACTGCTCTACTGACCTGAAGGTGAGAATATGAAGTTAAAAAATTACTGTTGCAGATTCATCCTCTCTCTCACAGCTGCAGAATTTTCATTTAAAACTGCAGTAGAGACTTATCTAAATAATTTGTCCTTTTGCATTACAGTTATGCCGGGTTTGAACGTGCTGTACTTACCTGTGTAATTTACTTCTAGGGAGAAAACCAGAACATTAATAAAGAGCAGGAATAAAAGGTCAGTCATAATAGGTGATAACCAAGATAACTAGTGGTAATATCAAAGAGAAACTTTTTAACAACCTTATGAGGAACTATTATTATAGCTTCATTTATCTTATCTGCAAAAAAAATATACTTTCAATAATTGGAGATACTAATATTTTTGTTTCATATTGGTCTAATAAGTACCAAAATGTGTTATATCAACATATCTCCATTTCAACATTGTAGAAATTGAGGATCTTTTTGCATTTTCATGAATTAAAATTTTTTTCATGAATTCAAAAGTATTTGAAGGCATTTTTAAAGTGACTTTTTAAATACATAGTGTATACTTGCATATGATGGACTTTCTATATGTGTATTAGTGCTCTCTGCAGGTTGCAGAAATGCACTTATTTAAATATTTGTTTATAATTCAACAATGACATGCTAATTCCTATACAGTAAAAATACTATAGTAGAGCTATTTAAAAAATCTGAATAATAGTTCTGCTGGTTTATGACTTCCTTTTATGTAAATAAAACAATTTACTAAAGTGTAAGAATGCAGCAGTAATTATCACATAATCATAACAATTCTTCTGTATGCTTCAGTATAGGGGTCAACTGGCCTGCAGCCCATAGAGTTCACCAGTGGGGCACGGCCACATGAGCAGTGGCTGCCCCTGAAGAAGTCATGACTGGGCAGTGTGTGCTGGAGCAGTTCATGTGTGAGGGAAACTGCAGCTGTGGGCAGACCCATATTGGACTTTTGAGGACTTTTTTTCCCCTATGAAACGGGGGGGAAGGGGGGAGCACGTGGAAGCAGAGAGAGACATTGGGCTGAGTCTTCCTACTCCTGAGGGGCACATGGCGTGAAAACCGACTGCAGTCCTCCCTCACCACTCCCATCCCCCTGTGCCTCAAGGCAAAGGAGGAGGGGGAAGGTGAAGAAACCGGGAACAAAAGCTGAGCCCGGGAAGAAGGGAGGGGTGGGGGGAAGGTGTTTTGACTTTAAGATCTGGTTGTATCTCCCATTGTTCTACTCTGATGTTGGTAACAAATTAAATTGTTTTGTTTTTATTCCTTATGATGAGTCTGTCTTTTGCCTGTACCTTTTTAAGTGGTGAGAAGCCCTCCCAGTCCTTATTTTGACTAGCCCCTTTTTGGGGCATCATGGTGCTCAGTTACGCAGTTATGTTAAGATAACATAAGATTTAAATCTATACATATATCTAGCTGTTGTAACTTTTCAATGACACTGTATCAATCCAAGCAGAAAATGGTTGTAGTTAGTAATTTTTATTGTTAGGGGTATCTCCATTTGTCATACATCATAGGGGAAAAAAGGTAAACTTGTTCTTTGCATATATTTTTTCTACTTCATTCATGTTTTGAATAAATATTCAATTTTATTGTGGCTTCTCAGCAGTTTCATTTAAATATATTAACCTTTTTCATCCCAGAAGTAGCATGTAGAATAGACATTTACAATTATTAATTGAATTATGTTACTTCTATGCTACTATTTAGTAACAGCTTACTTCTGACAACTTCAGTGCTCATGCTTTAGTTTACTAGCGAACAGCTGCATCTAGTCAGGCCATTCTACATCTTCCTACCCATATTATATCTCCAATATCACCATATCAGTGTTATATCTGAAACCTTCACTGTTTAACATTAGTCAGTTTTGCTCCTAAGGGTCTCCACAAGACTGAAATCCTAGCAATCATGCCAATCATGTTTCCGTAAAATAACCTACCTACTTTCATTTTAGTTATGTACACCTCCACAGCAAAAATTCATTTTCATTGTGCTTTTTTAATACAAACACCTACCTAAATTACATTTCAAGCCATTTATTAAAATTGAAAGTCTTGAAGAGGTGCATAATCAACATGTGTTTCAGAAGCTGCATTCTGACTCCTTTGGGTTTCTAATCAATCCAAGATACATTATAATAACTGGGCTTTTAGAAAAATAGCAACAAGCATTTTCTGTGGTCTTTTTATGATCATTGATCTGCCTAGTTGAATATTTCAGGGTTTTTTTCAGTCTGGCAGTGATCAGCTTTTCCAGTGTTTTAGTGTTGAACAGCAGCTAC
This sequence comes from Mesitornis unicolor, assembly GCF_000695765.1. Classification (NCBI taxonomy): domain Eukaryota; kingdom Metazoa; phylum Chordata; class Aves; order Mesitornithiformes; family Mesitornithidae; genus Mesitornis; species Mesitornis unicolor. Next base: position 28,615 of record NW_010170774.1, on the reverse strand, counting down.
CTAATCTCATAAAGACGCTTTTAAATTATAGCTATGTACACATGGTAAAAGAACTAAGAATTAGGTTGGGGTTTTTATTGCAATTAAACTTTTAGAACAAAATGGCTTTGTTTTCAAGGTCTTTGCAATGGTAAAGCAATCTTGAATACTTACATTTCTCTGTGAAACTTGAGGATGCTCTGTCTTAATAGACTTTGCAAGAGGTAAAATTACAAGCTTCAAAAATGATAGTTATACAAACTCTTCTTTAAACTCTCTAAATCAGAGGACAAATTGGCATTGCAGTCTAATACGTAATCTTAGTACTTCATCATATTGTTACTTGACGTTTCTGAAAAACCTAGAGGAAGATCAAGGCAGGAAGATTCAGCTTTGCCTGTGACGCTGCAGTTCCATATTATTTGTACACATCAAAATGCAACACAATTCCATTGTCAGTACATTTGAGGTGACTTGCTTACAGGAATGATGTAAAGGAGTGGGATAATGCTAATATATGGCTCATTTTTCACAGCAAAATAATTTATTAGTTTTGCGGTTTTGGTTCATCAGCTCTTCAGCTGGTATTCTTTTTGCAAAAAAAAAAAATTAGCTCTACTAATCATTATGTTTGAGTGGTGTTCTTTTCATGCTAGTTCATTATTAAGTCACTGAAAGGTACCAGTGTTGTGGAAGCTAACTCATAATTTAAGAACACACAATTTGCTTGTTATATGAATGACAAAATTCTCTCAGCATGCACTTACATAAGCAAATGTAACCCAGTACCAAATACCAGCATTGTACTTCCATTGATTTTATTAAACTTGCCATTTCAAAAACGGTGAATTTCAGTAACCACTAAATTGAGCAGAAATGAGTAGTTTGCACTGGTCTCTGAATTCTGAAAATTCTGTTTCAGCAGTGACTAGTTTTGCTTATAGTGAAAAGGTCATTTTGATTTGCTTTGTGTCAAAAAAAAATTTTTTAAAGGTATGATGTTTATAAATCTGCTATGCATAAAGAGGTTTCTCTATAAATACAAAATTGGACTTTTAGCCTTTTTGCCTGACTTGTATTTACTGAGTTTTCTCCAGCATCCTCTATAGTGACTAGTATTCTTTGACCAGTACTTTGCCTTCACAGGCACTTCATCGTCAGCACAGTCTTCACTTAACTCATTCTCTTCCACTGAAAGCTGGTGGTGGGAGTAATTTTATTCAGTAACACTTAGAGTTTTGATTTTACATCCTTTGCACATACTCCATGCCCTTGCTATCTTATTTCCTCTGAAAAGTTCACTTTTTATAGCTATCCATTCTAACTCATTTTTCTTTGAATTCAGTTCCCTAACTACTTCCTTTTGAGGTGTACTCGAAAGGGCTTGAAGTTTCAAGTCTTTTTTTTTTTATTCATTCATATCTCTCTAGAATTTCACTCATCTCAAAGTAGGTCTTGCTTCTAATACTGTAAGTCAGGGAATATAGATCCTTGCCTTATTTCTGTTTAAAAAAAGTATTTTAACATTGTAAATTATTTACTATGTAAAATACAATGCTTTCATTAAAACAAAATCATGCTATTCACTTTGAACCCTGACTTATATTGTTATATTTATTATTCATAGAAAGGTATGATTGTAGCACCATTTCCTAAGCACTACTGACCTACATGATCTAATATCCCATCAAAGCACTACAGACCTACATACAGTAAATTAAAAAATAAATAATACCTTCCTGTAGTTTTTCTTCTGTTCTATATTTTTAAGTAATGCTGATCCATGTCTTTTATTTGCTGTACAATCCCTTTCTATTTCTCTTCATCCTGCTGTTTAACTGCTAGAAACTTGTCAGTAAATTCTGGTGGGCTGATCTTTTCACTTTTCTTACTGAAAACAAGTTAATTGTAAGTGTCTGTATTTCTTCCAGTATAAACTAAAAGGAACTGGAGATATTTTGAAGTTGCTGATAGAATATTTTTTGAGGATAAAGGATTTACCACAGGAACTGTTATACTTACACTTTTGAGGCTGTATGAGAAGAAAAAACATATGTGGGATGGTATCTTCGAATAGCAAAAGGAACATATTTTGTTTGCTTTGAATTTTAATTATATTTTATTTAAATACATCAGTTTATCCTTAATTCTAGCTGCTAGGATTTTCAGTCTGCTTAGAGAAACTTTGCCTTTCTTTCAAAATTTTTATTTTGTTAGAGAAGAAATGCCTTTTTCAAGCATTTTTAGACAAATGCTGCTGAAAGTGAGGAAATAGTACCACTGACTTAGAACCAGCTGTCATTTATCTTTTGTTATCACTCTTTGCCTATTCCTTTTGGCATTTTTGATTGATTTAGTGTCTGATCCATATTACAGTGATGTTTTATACATTTTTGCATTAATTCTGCTCTTTCAAACTTTACAGCTGTGGTCTTATCTCATAAGACAAGACTGACAATTCTGCTTCCTGCCCATTTATTTACATCTTCATATCGCATTGCCACCTGCAAAAATATGAAGAGCCTTTGGCCTTGTAAGTGTTTAAATTAGCTGATGAAAAAGATGAACTGAATCTGGATGCATACTCTGATGCCTGGTGTTCAGCTCCAGTAGAATTTCTTGCATAGCTGGCAATGATATTTCAGTTTTGAGTGACAAAAGCCTGGCTATACAGACATGTTATTCCAGTCTCTTAAAGGTAGCAGAATCGCAAGGCAATGGTCAGGTTTAGAAAACAGATTCTGCACAGCACCTCTGTGGATACTTTTAGGTAAAAAGATACGCTGCTTTTTTCCCTTCTGTGGTTCTCCATAACACTCAGAGAAGTTTGGCTATAGAAAGTGGATTTGGTTGTTTTCCTCTGAGATCTTCAAGGCAGCAGTTGTAATGAAATTATTTTTCAGTGTACTTTGCCAAGGTGTTTGTAAATAATAGATTTCTGGACATAAAAACCTAACATTGTACATCATTACTCTCAGAAATCCCTTCTTCCTGTCTTGGATACTCCATACTATTAGAGTGTTTTACAGTGAAAAGGTCTTCTAGGTTGTTTTTTTGTTTGTTTGTTTGTTTCTTTTTAATGAAAGTTACTTTTAGAAGATGACTAACAATGATGATTTCCTGATAGTAATTTAGTTTAGCATTTAATTAGATTTTTTTTGCTTCTTACTCAGAAGATTTTATCTTTTACACTGTAAAATGGTATTATCAATTAAACATTCTGTAGCCTCATTCTACTTTCAAGTCCTGTTAAGATCAGTTTACTAAATGTTATTGGTTAACTGCAAAAATATTTGTCTCCCTTAACAGCCAGATTTCTCAAAATAGTTGTGAAATATTTAAATAATGAAAAATATTATATTTAAAATACTGTAACAATTAAAGTGGTGCTTCATGTTTTATAGATCAGTAAACAAAATAGACCTGAAGATAAGGTTCAGGATAAAAAAGAAGACAAACTTTTGAATGCCTAACGTAGAAAGGCTATTGCTATCTATTAAATGTAAATGGAGTGGTATAAATGACTGTTACACATTTAATCCTTGTGTCTGAGAGTCAAGAGAAATACTGATTTTATAGTGATGTTCACTACTTATCAGTTTCTTGAGTGTTCTATTATTTTAACGAAGAACTTGTTGTAATAAGATCTTTATTAATGTTCTTTGGTCGTTTTTCATTCTCCTTAAAAATGCATTTAAATTATGGGATTGTGTAAATATTTGCTTTTTTTCCAAATAACTTCAGTGACCATTCATCAGAACCTTAATTTTTTTCATGGGGAAGGAGTTTTAAAGTGAAAAAATCTTAGCCATGTGTTTCAAAATGTAGAATTATTATATGGAACTTAGACCTAGTTATAGAAATTAATATTCCATAGAGAATCAATTCATTTATAGGAAATAGTTACACATTTTCTTTGTCTTGATTTTGAATGCCCAGTAGGAGACACATGTGCCTCCACTAGCAACACCAAAAGGACATTCCAAATAAGTCTCTTTAATTTATCTGAGAATAAAGTTTTCAATAAGAAAGGAAAGATGGAAGGAAACTCTTCCTTGTCTGTAAAATGATCCATCTCCAAATTGTTAAGATGAGCATTCGAGCAAGTCAGTGCTGAAAAGTTTAGATCTATAGATGTCTTCAGTTTTGTATGTGAAATTCATCTGGTGAAAAGCAGAAATCGAAGGCTTCACGTGATATCAGTCCAGTTTTTGATATAGAATGCGAACAGAAATACAAAGAAACATTGATAATCATTAATAAAAGATTCAATCAGATGTTTTGTCCTAAAAACATCAATTTGTGGTCATACGTTTCAGTGCATTTTTATTTTCCAAAATAATTGTACTGTATTTTATTTATGTATTTTAGGCACGGAAGGGGCAGTGTTTGGGCACTCTGTGGAGACACCACATATCAGAGCAGAACCTTCCCAAGACCTCAAGTAGGTGTTGTTCAAAAAGTTGTTTTAAAATCAAGTATTTTGAAAAATAATTAAGTCTTTATTAAAAGCAAATATCTGTATAGTAATATATACTACCTACTTAATGACTGATACATATCCAAAGCACTGTATTTTATTCCAACTAGTCAAAAAAACCCTACAAACTTCTATCACACAAAATGTAAAGTGGACTACTTTTTTATAAATTACTTGCCTCCTGTAGCAGAATCCTTGAGAGGTATACTTTCCCCAGAGTTTGGAATAGTCAGGCATTTTTAAGGTCAATTGAGTATAGTACTGCTTAATAGTGTCAGACCTGGATTTTTATTTTTTTATGCTACTTTAAAGAATATATCATACAAGTTAAAGTAAATAGTCCCAGATTTTTTTCTTCACATGATGTTTCTGGGTTGTTGATTTTTTTGCATACTACAGATACACACTTCAAAAATTCATTACCAATTGAGTCTACATGTGTAAATGTAAAATATCCAAAGTTTTCTGTATGTATTCACAGAAGTGGAGAAATAAGTAAATAGTAGAAGAACAAGTCTAAAAATTACTAAAACAACTATAGACTGAGAAAGAGAACATTTAGAAAGGTTTATAGTGAAAGGTTTTTCTTGAAATGCATGTATATACACCACTAAATACTGATCTGTAATTTATATGGATTACTAATGAGAATATAAAAATGGCAGAGAATCAAAGGACCTTCCTTGTGTTTCTCTAAGCAGAAATGATGAGAAACAGTATAGACATTGTTTCAACTCTACAATTATTCCTAAGCATTATATAGCTATCTCTTTAAATGAGCAACAGTGTTTATAGTAAATTGCTACAGAAGAGCATTGTTAAGTACCTTTTCCTATATTCACAAGGACGTTTAGGATCGTTGACCAGTACTAATGTTGCAGAAATCATGTGCAAGGAAGTTGGTGATGTGGACAAATTTGAGCATTGTACATTGTGTGTAAATAGTAAATGATAACGTTTGATTATTTACACTAAACATTTTAAGGTAATGTGATGGTTTGCAGTCTTCCAGAGGATCATACTCATTGGATTTTTGTCTTAAAAATCCCTATCCCCTAAAAAGACTCCTGTCAGTTCTAAAGTGTTTATTAGTGATGACCACCAAGGTGGTATGGTCTCTAAACAAAGGGAGTTCAGCAGAAATCAAAGTTGAAATACAACAAACTTATTTTTTTAGAGGCACAAAAATTTGAGTAAGAGAGTGGAACTGGCATCACTTAAAAATATGTAGAGACACTGCTTTGTCCACTTCCTTTTAATAATTAAATAATTGTGATAATAACAGAGTGAAATTGTATGGTAAAGCAGATAATGCTGTGTCTTCAGGATTAATTTCACTAGGGTTAAAATCACCTTATCTATCCTCCTGTCTTGGCTTTTTTCATAGCCATCATGCCCATTGTTGCTTAATGTATTCCGACTCCATGATTCCTTCAGCAAGTATTTCCAAGGTGGCCTTAATTAGTGAGAATTCAACTGAATTTTCCAGTCAACTTTCTGCCTTCTCATTAACACTGAACTTAATCCAAACTTTTAATTAAGAAATTGATGAAATAGAAACCCTTGCTGTCTGGTCAAGCAGCATTAGCTTATGTTTAATTTTTTCTTAATATATTTAATCAATATGGCATTCTGCAAGTTTTTGTACATATGTGCTTCTGTATATTAGTTAGGATTCAGTGGTATTCCATTTTAAAACGCTCGAGGCATTTTAATCCTTTAAAAATGTTGACAACTTCTATCAGGAGAAAAAATTCTTGGCTTTTCATAGGAATCTTTCTAGAAGGTAACCTGCAGACCCTTTTTTAACCTTGTAGCTTGAAAGTACTATAAATAATTGAGAGTTTGTTTGATATTTTCTGACAGCAAAATACAGTTAGATACTCAGATCATATATATGTATCCCTTTGAAAATTCCAGTTACCATACACCTTTAAATCTTGTGTAAAATTATTTAAAAAACCAACCTGTTGGCTTGTTTGGTGTTTTTTGAGTTCAAGTCCTACATTCATTTTCCAAAATACTACAATGGCTTTTTTTGCTAATTTAAAAAAAGTTGTCAAAAAGCAGTGATTTACCATTTAGATGATTGTGTGCTGAATACATTCAAACAAATAGGTCATCAACTCTAATACAACATTTCCCAGTGGCCTCAGAGGCTACCTTTACTACAGAAACAAAACAATACCAGAACTCATCTTCTGGCCTCAGGTCCAACTTATACACCTACATTGATATTGCAAAATCACTTTATCCTTATTAATCATTTATTAGAACAGAATAGTTGCATCCTAAATGCTGAGTGGGAATGCTGAGTCTTTGACTATGCTACCCTCAAAATAGCACCTGCCAATTGTTTGGGATAGTCATAACTGACTCTCAGTTGACTCTCAAATAATGCCAGCAACTGTTTAGCTGCATAGATGACTGAGTTCCAGCACTCTGGCCTGGGTCTTAGCACATTTTAATGTTTTAGAATAAACTTAGCCGAATCCTAATATGGTGTAGGCTATTTTTCCAACTGACACATACCTGCACTGTGTGACTTTTGAAGTCATGATAACATGGAACAGTAGAGAATTTGCTGAGTTGACATTAAAGTTCACTTTTTCCAGTAGACACAGGTGATTGCAGTTTGATTGCAAGTTGAAGTGCATAAATGTAAATATATTAGGCTATGAGAATACTTGTATACAAGGCTGAAAGATAAAATAATTTACACTAGATTGTTAAATAGAATATAAATATGATCCCTTATTTTTTGTGTTGGCCAAGTAATAAACCTCAGACATCAAGATATGAGTATAATTAAATAATACATTTTTTTTCTTTTAAAAATGCTGGAAAACTATTCATAACCTTGGATGTGTAAAATAATTCACTACTGAATTTAAAAAGTGGAATTCTGACCACTTTGATTACTGGGAATGAAACTGAATTCTAATATTTAGACTAAGATTTTGATACCCACAAGGCTTGCAATGTTTGCCCCAAAAGTCCTGAGATTTTAGATCTCAATGTATTCTGGACAGGCATCAAAAAGAAAAAGTCAGATTGGTATTGCCTTAACATATCTAAACTTTGCCTCATTCACTCTTTGTTCCATAGCCAGATTTTGAGATCTTCAGACAGCAAAATATCTATAATATTTGCTATTAAAAGTGCACTATGTAAAAATAAAATTCAGTTGAGATTTAAAAGTGTTCCTTCCTTTAGTCACATCTTTCTCCTGACTTACATTTTCAAATAATAGCTAATGAGGTTTTGCTTTCAGAAACAATTTTCTACAATACTTTATGAAAGCTGGTAAGCCCTTTTGTGTCAAATCCCAAAAACTAATTAAATCTGACTTTCATTAACTGGGATAAGCAGCATAAAAGAAGCATGCCTTAGAATCAGGAAAATTAATTATATCTTAATAATATAATCTTCATATTTCTTTCACCATTTTTTCTCACACGAACACAGTTAGGAAAGCTAAACTACCGATATAATAGGTCCCCAAATATTGGTTTAGGCTAACAGTGCGTTAAAACTTGTTGTACTAATAGGTAGTATCCATGCACAAAAGAAGCAGACAGTAGTTAAATGCAGATATATTGATTTGTCATCAATAACCTCCTTAATAAGAGGGTAAATTACTTTATTGTTGTTCTCTGAGGATAACTGCAAGATCAAATTTATTAGGTTTTTTTTTCTCTTCTATGTCAAACCTTGCATACCATTGACTATCAGCTAATCCTAGAAGCTAATGCTGGGCATAATGAGATTAAAATTGATCAAGTAACTAGGAACCAGCAAAGCTAGTAGGATCCCACCTTACCACTGATAAGAATTAAGAATACATATATCTTGCACAAGGTGTTTCATTCAGAGTTGCCTGATGGTTTGTGAGAGACATCTTTTGTGGGATTTAAGGGATGGTTTACTAATAGGGCAAATTATTTCTTCTGGAAAAACCTGGAGCCAGAGAAGGCATCAGAAAGGAATTTTGACATTAACTTGTTAGTCATCTGAGCAGGCTGAGAGTAACAAAAGCTCTGGGACTCTGTTCATCTATTTTACCCAGAAATCACATAATAAACCAAACCTAATCAAAAAGGAGGAGATGTAGTGGAGTAACAAAACACAACTTCCTTCCTATGCTGTTTTTATGATGTCAGGTTACAATTACTCTGCCAGTATTTGTTTTTAATCAAGTGGAAATATTTACTACTTACATTTTTCAGATTTTTGTGTGTGATTAAATAGTTTTTTCAGCATTTGGGCATGTCTATTGACAGAAACTTGTTTGCTTAATCTTATCCCTAGCTGTTGAAAATATTTTTTTCACATACATGTTCATACAAAAAGTGAGATTGGTATAGTAAAAAGCTGAAAAATGGCCAAAATCCAAGCTTATTTCATATGTTTATATATATGTGTATGTGTATATATTAAAAAATATAAAGCAAAAGACATTGAAATAAATAGAGAAGAAAGCCAGTAATAAATTAATATGCAGCTAGGACATAGTAGGTACAAAAGGTAACTAGGTATAGCTCTTAAACTGAAAGAATAATTTCTTTTAGTATTCAGTGGTGATAATCATATTTGACATTGGAGGAAGGAGAAGACTCTAATGGGAAGTGGGATATGAAAGAAGAAAGTATTGCCATCACAGTAGATAGCAAAATTCCTTGAGTTTCATGTGGTTAATTTAGGGTGCTAGATGATCTCTGTCCCTGATTTGTGACTAAATGTCAAAATAAGGTCAAATAGCTGAAATTTATAATAAAGCTTTCAAGCTGGAAAACAGACACTGATAGAATGGTAGGAGTAGCATTTCTAGTGAAATGGATGGAAAAAATGGGTTAAAAGAGTAATTTAGTTTGTTAGACCTTTTAGTCTGAACTCACTAGTATGCAATGCTGCACAATATTCTTTTGAAATATTTATTAAGAAGAAGAATTATTGAGAGCTTGAAGATAATTAAAAATTGGGATGAAATAGAAGATGGGTAGATTGTGCCAATCCCAATAAATATTTTTCCCTTGATCTAGAAAATGGAAAATAGTTAGATCTCCCATCTGGAGTTTAAGTACAGAATTTGATACAAAGCTATATCTAATAAGAAATAAAAAAAACAAGATAGAGAAGACTGTATTTAAAGAAACTTTAAGTGGTATATAATAGGCATGTATTGTTCAACTCCTTCCTTCAGCCTGGAGGGATATTGCAAGGAGAGTTTCTTCAGGATTGATCTTATTTCTGGTTTTAATAACTCTCTTTGTGCTAAAAGGAGGTACATAGGTTTGCAAGCACAGGAAATCAGAAGATCCTGACCACTAGAATAAGAATATAATAAAACTCAATTGTATGATGGTGAATATTAGATGAAATATTAGGTAGAAATCAGCATTCCGCGTCTCAGATGCAAGAGGTTCTGGAATAGCCTTTCAAAAGGAACAACAGGGACAATTAAAATTCTTTATTATCTGTGACTGGATTATGTTTGCTTTATGATTATGTCATGCCATAGTTTCAGGAATACACAGATAGGCTCCAAGCATAGCTGTCTCAGGCTAACAGGGTTATGAGTGTAAATTTAATGCCCTGTGAATCCTGTCTCAAAACCCATATAAGGCTTGGAGCGATAGCAAGCATTTGCACAATGCTGAGTTAATGAAAGACAAGGCAACTTTACACTCTGCAGATTAGTGTGAAGGCAGCTAAGTATCCTTCTTCACATGAAGCCTGCTCAGGTCTAACAGCAGCTGTGATTAACAGAGGCTCCCAGAGTCCGAGGGAATGTGCTCAGGGTTTCAATAGTGCCCTGCTGCATACTCTCAGCTCCAGTAAGGTTCATTGCATCTGAGGTTGTCCCAGCACTGTTACACCGCTTCCAGACCCAAGCTCCTGCTGCATATTCAAGAACTCCTAGTTCCACACAGTTCCAGCCTAGGACTAGAAATGAAATGCCATGCTTTGTTCAAGTGTTTCATTTTCACAGATATTTCAGGTAGAAGTGTTTGACTTTTTTAACAGGAATTGAACAGCAGTCCTCAATGCCTAGGGGCTGATGCTAGTGACACCAGCACTCATTTCTGAAATGCTTTGGACTCTAAAACAAATACAGTCTTGTTTTACCACACCTACATATTCCTTTGCTGTAGTTTCTTCTGATTAAGTGTTGTTTGATATACTACTTCTAGTCCATAAAACTTGTACTATACATCATTAAGGCCAAGTAATGCCACTGTAATAGCCATAATATTTTCCTTTCCTGTCTTTCTTATGAGTTTAAGTGAATAGGCTTACTACAGCAGTAATAAAAAGGGATATTTATATTATTTCTTTTGAGCAACATTTAATTTCCTTGGTCTTTCCTTATACTAAATTTCTCTCCAGAGACTTTTTCACTCTAGTTGTTATTTTTCCCCTTCCCAGGAGTACCTACATTTTCTGTGCCACTCTTTAGCCACTTTCTCAAGAAAACAAGACTGCTTAATTTTGCTGTCTATCTGTTCTCTCACCTCATCTCCCTGATTTGTGAAGAAGATAGGCAGTCTTACTCATATTTGATAGAAAGGCAAAAAGATCCTTAAGCTTCTATGGTTGGGCTCAATGATCTTAAAGGTCTTTTCCAAACAAATGATTCTATGATTCTGTGTTTTTTTTCTGCAAACCAGTGCCTGACTAGAGATGCTAACATGCATAAGAAAATCAGCTAGTATTATTAGAATTGACTGTTGTCTGTTTACCCATTTGTATACACATGGCTTCAGATTATCCTCAGCTTCTGCCGTGTCTTGCTTCATGGTCAGGTCATGCTTGTAGTATGCAGAGGACATGGGGTTTCTAGCAGTGTTGTGGTTATGGGTGCAGAGGGTATGGTTTGGGTTCTTGTCCTAGCACCACGTTGAAGCTAGGTAGGCAAAGGAATTGAAACTCATTCTGGTGAGGTATAAATAAAGGGAGATTCAGAGGATGGGGGGTTGTGTGATGGTTAGGTACAGTTGCATGAGTTTGTAAAACTGTTAGTTCTCCAGTTCACCAAACAGCTCCTGTTGCTTACATCTATAGTTAAGAACTCCAGAGGTAGCCTAAGCAGTAGAGAAGAATGAATGGTTTTACATGTCTTACTCTGCAGTTTTCATTCTGTCCTTGGTTGTATTTCAAGATAGAATTCACTGCCAAAAAGGAACAAAAAATCTTTTTAAGCTTTTTCATGGTCTGCCACTCTATTTTGTATTGCAGAAAGTAAAAAATCTCTAGTTCTTTCTGAAATAGCGCTTGCCTTAAGAAAGTGACTGAAAGTAAACACCAACCTCTTCTGATTTTTTTTTTCTTTGGATGGGCTGTTTTCTTCTTGGACCATTTAGATACAGTGCAAGTATGAGCCACTGGAGAGTGTATTCCAAGCTCTCTGCAAAGGTTGAAGCAGAACTATCAAAGAAATTTCAGCAGAATAATTTTCCACATGAGATGCAGTTTCATCAAGATGTGGATCAAAATCATGTCACAGTTTTATCTTGACTAAAATGTAACCATCTATATCTGCTTAAGGCCCTTTGGGGAAACAATACTGAAAATATCATTAGAAAATTACAGGTGCTGTGGGCTGTCACTTCCTAATCACAGGAAGCTAACGGTTTTCAAAACTGAGAAAATTTTATGTCAACCATTTTTCATGTGTTTCCAGTGGTTCAGTGAGACCAGTTCAGCTCTTCAGCCTCCCCTAAGTACTTATGTTCATATCATACTCTTGACAGCCACTTAAGCATTATCTGTGGGCATGTTGCCTCAATCTCTTTCTGACAAGATAAATTTCTATTTTAAGAAAATATATTCTGAAAGACAACTCAGGTAATGGAACTCTTTCTGGAAACACAATAAACTTCATGTACGAATGTTTAGCAGAGTAGCAGGGCATATGTAGAAGGGGTTTCAGGTCAGAACAAAAGTAAGGGAAGAGGAATGTTTTGGGTGCTATAAGAGTAGCTCTAAGATATCGGGTATAAGGAATCCTTTTCCCCTACCTTTCCTTAAGGGAGTATTTTGTATTGTCTCATATGCAGATCTTTATCTCACAGCCTGAAAGTTTAGCATGTTTCAAGCATGTTGTATTTCTCTGAGAAGTGAAAGCTTACTTCTAAACCTTTAATTTCTGCTCGTTTTCTTGATTTTTCTAAGGTTTGAGTTTTAGTGGACTTTACATCCTAGAATTCATTACTACTTACTACCAGAGATTCCAGTTAGGTTTTTGGTTTGTTATTTCTTAACTTTATTTCTGATTTTGATAGTTTCCCTGTCTTTAGCTCTTCTGACTGGGCCCTCACCCACTCCAAGAAACAACCATGCATTTCATTCTCATTAACCTTACACTTATCACCTGCTCATTTTGTCAAGCTCTTCCTTTAAACATTTGCTCTCTTTAGTACTCTTCACCTTTCCTTGGTGCTTCTTCACTTTTTCTAGTCTAGTAACATCGCTGAAAAGCTCTTGAATGACATTTTATTCCTTACTTTTCCTCCTCAGTAACTAATATTTTTTAATATTCTCAGAAATGTTCCTTTATTTCCCTATGTGGGGAAACCGTTTTTCTGATTTTGTCATCTATGTCAAGTTATATTAAAGTATTCAGTTGTTTCAAGTGTCACTATGATAATGCAGACCCACTGAACTGAAATCTGTGGCATGTACAGGGCAATTAGAACTCAGATTTCAACCCAGTGAGGTGATTCCTAGGTTAATGAGAATTTCAGGAATTATAATAAGGGCGCGTTAATACGTGCCGAAGTCAGTGACATGCAGAGCATGGACATAACCTGAGATGCTATACTGAATGCCATTCTACTGTTCTAATTTAAGTCAAGAAAGTTCCTCTTTATTTAAGTTTATTGTCAATGACTTGCAAAATTGGATATTGGGGAAAAAAAAGTCATGTTGGTATTTACTGGTTTAGGACATTACCTGTTGCATAAGACATTTATTTAACTTTCTCTTACTTATGACTTATGTTGTGAAGTCACACAATAAAGAGCCAAATTGTGCCCTTAAAGGTTAGGTTCACACATAAATCGAAGAAAGCTTCACGTGAACAGATAAGAATTTTTATTTGTGATAAAGGATAGCTGATGATCAGTGAACAAAACTAAGAATTCATAATGCCTGTGCATTTACCCATCCATACCAATAAAAGCACTTATTTAATCCTGAAAATACAAGCATTTGGAAACATTAGAATACAACAAACTTCAGGAAAAATAACTATTCTAGCAATGATTCATATGCATCTTGCAGAGGTGCACATTTTGATACATGTAAATGTATATTAAAAAAATTATTCACTTTTATTTATATGAAAGTGCATGTATATATTAAAAAGTGCATGTATAATCTCATAAATAGTATAAGTAATGATATTGAAATGAGTGAATAGTAATTTTATTTTCATAGCATTCCCACTGTGATGTCAAAGGCAGCTAATCAAGAATCTTCTGTTTGAATAGTTCCAGTATCATAATGGCTTCCAGGTTTTTTGCCATCATGTTCATAAATGTCCCTGGTTATTCTTTATGGATATTACTGGAGTTTGTAACCTGACTTCCAGGAAATGAACTGAATGGAAACCCTAGTTTTATCTAGTACCATCAATGTTCAGTGGACTCCTTCAAGGAGTCTTGGTCTCACTGGGGGACTCTTGAAATAGCCAGGTGTTCTTCTCATAATAATAGAAATGGAAAGAATATATATTTAAAATTTTTGAGATTTATGGAAAACAGCATTTTCATATTTTTTTTAATTTCTTTATTCTAATTTGTAACAAAATAGTTTCACTTGTGGAAGAGGAAACCTATGGGGTTTCAGGTTTGGGAGTGCTTGTTTATAAGGAAGTAGGAAGAGGGACAGAGAGAGGCTTGGCAGATCCATCTGTCTTCCCTTCTCTTCTTTGTGTATCTTACCTCTCTGCAACCACAGTCTGCCACAACACTTTACTTAAAGGCAGCAAGATTGATGTCATAATTATTTTAATCTACAGAAATCTACAAAAAGGTTACCAAGTCAATGTGTAGATTTTTCATTGGTTTTGTGTTTGCAAAACATTTTTTTATTAACAGGATTCCTATGCTGACTGAAAAAAAGCCACAAAAATGTATATTGGCAGGACTATCACATATAAAAGTTAAATACTTGGAAATATTGAAGTATTTCTTGACCCCCAGGTGTAAAGATGCCAGTAAAGGGGAAATGTGTACTTGCTGTACGTGTGCAATGTCTAGTTGACAGCATACTTTTGTAATCCCCTGTTTTAAATACGGGTTCCAAATTTGTAGAAGTTCACATCGTGTCATTTTACTAACTAGCATGGGTTAGATTCACTGTTTAATTAGACTTGAAGCAAATAAATTATTCACATTTGCACAGGAGAATCTTCTATTTTATTCTATTTTAAGAAATACCTTCTGCTAGCTAACAGAGCAAAATTAACGTAGATAAATTATATCCCATGTGAGTATGAAGGATATGCAAGAAGTAAATCTAAAGTATTTCTTAAAACCCAGAATGAAACCTTTTGGTTTATCTTTTAAATTATTTTTCTCTAACACGATCTAGGTCAAGTTGTAAACAGAAAATACCAAGTGGAAAATAAATGTTTCTGCATTTCTGATGAGAAATATTTTAATACCTTCAAAGTAACATATTCTAGATATTTTAAAAGTTTCCTTTTTTAGAAATAATTCTTTAATTAATTCAACTCAAACTCATATAGCTTTGATCCTCTGGAACTTATCTTTTTTTCACAAATTAACCATTCATAGTTATAAACACCCCCCACCCCCACCCCCATGCTCTGGATAGATCATCTGTCTGCATCACATACTGCAAATTGACAGATTATATTATTTAAAAACTTATTTTTAAAAGCCTAGTTGTCTTTCCTTCAGTGTTGTAGTTTCTGATGAGTAATAACAGTAGTTACCTTCTCCATCATAGCTGTTTGTTATTTGAAAAAGAAAAATTAAATTATATGAATAAGATTCACTCATAGATATAAATGCCACTGTGACAGCCATCAGTAAATCTGAAAGGAAAGCAAATTCCTGATATGCTATTGTAATAACGCACTTTTCCTTGGAGGGATGACTATTACAATGTGGAGTGTTACAGTAACTTTATAGAACAAATTAAAGCTTCCAGAAATATGACAAAGAAAAAATATTATAAAGCAGCTGCATATCAAACATAATTTATCAAAGCATTGGGGAAATAATCTGTGTGTATAGACTTTGCATTTCCAGTAGCATGCTGCAGATTGCAAAGTTAAGTCATTTTTTAGATGTAGATCCTTCAAAGAATAATAATAATGAAAGTAAACTAGTAACTATAAAAAAGATTTAGACTTTCAATTTTACTAATAGATGGATGGTGTTTTAAAAAATACGCTACTGGTCATCAGCCATTCATTGACATTTCTACCACATGATTTGATTTAAGGAAATGGCTAAAAAAATTCAACTGTCTGAAAAATAAATATATTCTCCACAGTGTGAAGAAGGTATATATAAACAGCTTCTCAAGTTCAGAAATCAATTGCCCAAATGACTTCATTGGAAGACAAACTGGAAGTAATTTATGTTAATGTAGTTAATGAAAAACAGTGATGAAATTAGACAAAACAACTCTGAGCTAAATACTGTCATGTGTTTAGGGAAAAAAAATGTTTATTCTTCAATCAAAATCATAGTTTCTTGAAAGATATTCCTGAACAGATTTTCATTGTCCATGTCCTGTATAATTTGAGTCAAGTCTGAGAGTGACTGTGATGTTATGAAACCAGAAATATTTGTGACTTTTACCTATCAATTCAATGAAATAAATGTAGTTAAGAGCACTTTTGTCTTCATGATTATGAAATGGTTATGAAACCATTGAGAAGTGTTAATATTCCTGGAAAGTAGGTTATAAATTGTAAAAATATGCTGCTTAAAAATATGTAGTGGAAGTATCCAATCATTTAACATTTATACAATTCACTTTCCTTTTAAATTCAAGGTAAAACCTCATTAAGGCAACAGAATACTTTTGAAAACCTAATTTCCAAACTTTCTAGTTTATATGGTTTCTAAAAGGTTTTGGAAGCTCTCTTTTCTGCTGTCTTATAGCCTTCAGAAGTTCACAAGCCACCATCTGGAAAACACTGATGTACACCATTAAATTGTTCATGATATTTAGATTCCTCACTGGTAGAAAGAACTGCAGAATCCTCTATTAACTTTTCCTTACAGAGTGTTAAAAATTAAAAGGAAGAAAATGGCTTAGCACTAACAGAAATACAGATTTTCTACTGTATCTATAGGTATCCCATGTATATATTTTTAATATAGGTAGCTACAAATAGCGTTTTCCTCTGTCTGGACATGTGCTTTTAATAGTTTAGTTTTGTGTTGCCACATAATTGTTTTCATTTTTTTTTCCCTTTCCTTATTGAGTGTCAGTGACATGTGACAAAGACATATTTCACAGACATCATCTCTGTGAATTATTTGGCATGCAAATGTGGCATTTTGGTTTCTAAATGATAATCCATCACTATTTTGTACACTTTAAAAAATCAATAGTTGAAATAAACTTTCTCTAGTTTCATTGCTTAATAGATCCTTCATTTGGCTTTTCTGTACCAAATTCTTGGTCAGACTATTCTTTCCTTTATACATCTAGTACCTCATTATATTTTTGGATGAATGTGACCTAACACTCAAAATAAAATTTGCTCAAAAGAGAAATACAATGTTTTCTTCAAGGTACTCATTCTAGACATTTTTATCATTAATATATTTCATCTTACAAAAAAGTCTTTTTTCAGGTAAAGTTGAATTGTGTTCTGTCATTATATTATTGGGATATAAATAGATTAAAAGATTTGTCCTGCTCTTAACGGGGCTATGCATTAAATCTACAGCTGAACACAACCAGAATCCAAATTTATGTTTCCTAGTTCAATACAGTTTTCATCTGATCATCTTTCCTTTTCAGGAAGCACGACTGCTATGAAATCCCTGCATTGGTACTTCTCATTCACGAGAAACCTATAAAATACTGAGAGATAACACAGCTAAGAAAGTTCTATGGTTCTGCATTAAGGTTGATGGAGGCTCTTGAGTATAGAGTAGAGGGAAATGGAAAGACCAACAGAAGCAGAATAATAGCTGCTTTCAGTAAAGATACCAAACCCAGGGATGCACATCTTAACTGTGTTATAACAGGTATAAAATGTAATATCTATTTTGTAGAACAAAAAAAAAAACTGTGCAAAAACCCCACAGTAATAGAGACACAGCAGATTTTCTTGTCCCCTCTTCTTTACACAGAATGCTGCTTCACATCTCCAAATTACAAATGATCCTATGAAGGCAAAGTAATTCAAATCAGTTTTACATCATTATTTAAAACTTTTTAAGTGTTTTGTTTTCTTTTTATTTAGATGGACATTTGTCATCGGTCACTAAGCAGTTAGGTCACTAAGTTTGTTAGTAACTTGTCATTATAGAAAAACCCAGAGAACCATGTGGAATCTTAAGTACCCATATTTCAGTATTATTACAGTCAAGTAAATTAGACGCTAATGCCAGAAAGCATCACTAAGCAGACAAGCTTATATCAGTATATGCTTAAATGCTGTCTTAAATAGGAATAGATATAAACACATAATTTTTTCCTCTCTCGGGGACAAAAAAGGTAGTGAGTGAATCACATGTAAAACTAATTTTTACTTCTTTACATTGCAAAATACATTTGTATTTTTGTACATTGTACAAACATCTTGTACATTTGTATATACATGTATTATGGGGTTTTGAGGCTGGCTGGTTTTTGGTGGTTTGATTTCATCTGATTTTCATGGTGGCATTTTTTTCTCAGTGATTGTTTTTGTCTTTAAGACTTGAATCTCCTACTAGATCTTTGGTGATGGAAGCACCAAGGGGTGTGCAAGTCAATGCAGCTGCAGGAGACCTAAAGGCTACCTGTAGGAAAGAACTGCACTTACAGTCCACAGAAGGGGAGGTAAGTTCAGCTCGTAGA
>NW_010170774.1:0-10058 GCF_000695765.1 Mesitornis unicolor | reverse complement strand
TCTTCCGAGCGTAATTAAAACCATATGAGGATACTTTATTCAGTAGCAAGGTAAACATTGCAAGAAGTGTTCTGTATTTGCCTACATTAAAGTAATTTTGGTTTAGCTTGCTCGATTATTCATACTTATTTGCTTTTGGCAAATATTTGAATCACTAAGTTTCATTCATACTGAAAAAAGTTAGTTAAATGAATATAGATAAGAATTATTTTTAATCTGAGAGTAAAGGAAAAAGCTACCCAGTCCTTAAGCATATCTGGGGACAGAGACAGATAAGCGATAGTGGTAAAAAATTACTTTGGATGAATCTGACAAACTAAGAGAGAGAAGTTTGGATTAATTTGGATTAATACTTCGTTAAACCTTGAAGAAGAGGTTTAACAAATCTGCTCTACATGTGGTTTATTTCCTTGAACTGTTACTATCTCTGTAGGAGAGTAATTCAGTGTTCACTGTATGTTTCATCAGTGTCTTGTTTCAGTGACCAGGTCAACATTAAAAGGTTTTGGTATAAATTCTTCATGTGTAAACCTGTGCCAACTCATGAATTGGATCACTGGTTTGGTTGGCAATCCACATATAGCAGAAAGACACAAAAGGTTACTGGTATGAGAGTTCTTTCATCTTCAGTCCTGAAAATGGTATAACATTAAAAAAAAACTTCTTCAATGGTATCATAGGCGCTCAGATTTCTATTAGGCACTTTGGAGAAATGGACAGATTTTCAAATTGTTCTCAGTGGGACTTGCCAGGTTACAACGTTTTTGGAAAACTGGTTGTTTAATGTAAATATCTAATTGGAAATGGAGCTCTTTAGAAAATGTTTGCCTTTTGTGTTTGTATTTTGTATTTTCTACCAAATGTCCCCAGACACTTTACAAACTATCCAAATAAGCAACAACAAATGAAACCAGCATTCACATCTGTGACATATAGTACCCTGCAATGTACACTCTTTGTATTACAATGTAGACAGGAACACTTCTGGCTCATATACTGCATCAAACCCCTATTTTGATAACATTTTTCTGTTGATGCAAGTATCTGTCCTGCATAACTAAAGCACAGTATTTTTCTAATTCAGTGCTTCAAATATTCATATATCACATGCTCCATCTTATTTCTGAGTTTCTCCAAAAGCCAGCCCTTCCCACAATCTATCGTCTTTACTTAGCACCTCTCTAAATATGAAGTCTTTGTTACTGTTTCCTAAATTTGCTGATATAGCCATAAAGATCATCCAATTTTAATAGTAAATACCCTCCTTCACCCTCGTCCTTTCTTTGGGTATTCTTATACAGGGGCTACAGCTTCCTGTAACCTTTCCTGCTTCCCCTCCATAAATCCCTATCTGACTCAATCTAATATTTTTCCTACATTTATTGACATAAATCTTTCATCTAGAATGTATTTCTTTGCTCCTTCCTCTCATGATATTGCCAGAGGGAAAAAGTAATACTCAACTGAAAATAAAAAATAAAAAAAAACCCCAAACCAACAAAACAACAGAAAGACTGTTAGCTTTCCTCAATCCCCCATGATCCCTAAAGCAATGGTTGTATTTATAATGCCTTGATTTAGTATCATTCATCATCTCTATAGTGCTGTGTACAAATACTTAATCTGTGGATTCATGTGGCATATTTCTCAACATTGTGAGTTTATTGCATGACTTCTAATTTTTCTTAAGTAGGTACTAAACTTATTGAAAAGGTAGTTTTGGAAATAAGGTCCTATGACCTCAGTTGTACTTACAGTACTTACCCAAGAAAAGTTATAATTACTATACTACATTATGTATTATTCGTAATTGGAAAACAAGTCAGTAGTAAATGCTTTATAGGGAAAAAATGCCATTGTAAAGCAGTTGTTGCTGAACTTCATATTAAAAATAATGATATTCCTCAATTTGCACATCTGTGATTTCCCATGTAGATGTTAGACTGATAGTTACCTGAACACAAGCTACCAACCTTTCCCCCCTCTTTCCTAAGGAGCTGTTCTGTAAACATACATCTGACAAAGTTCAAAGAGTCTAATTTTCTCTTGAATACTTGCAATTCATGTAAGTTCTGTAAAGAACTGTATCCAAAATACACTGAGAAATTCTATCCTGAAGTCTGACCAATGCCTTTACAGTCCACTGTTTTATCTCTTACACTTGAGAGAGTCAGAGGAAAATGCAGAAACACTTTAGAAAGCATACAACAAGCTTCCACAGCATCACCAGTTGTGCAAAGTTACCATGGCCACAATAGGGAATTGCTGGACTGATTACAGCCTGGTGTAAGGAACCAGAGTAAACATCTGATGGATAGAATGTCTGCATAACAAAATACTGATTAGTGTCCTTGCCTGCAACCTAACAGATACACGACAGATTAGCAGACAGTGTGAAAAAACTGTGAAGGGTTTATTGTTACTTATGTGTAAGAAAGCACATTCTAAAACAAAATAAATTATCTATTTAAAAAATAATTTACATTTTAGCATAAAAATTTATACTTTATCAGTTAGATTTCTTCCACAAATAAAAGAATGATGTCTTTATGAATTGGATCTGTGAACCATTTTTGTGGTATTTTTTGTATTTGAAAAAATACAAGTTTTTTGTATTATTCTCACACTAGTAAGCTAAATTTAGCTTTTTAATATTTGTAAGCTTATTTTAAAAAAATCAAAGGTATATGTATTAATATTTTCCTTCTATAGCATAGTATTGCCCTATTATGCCAGAAAATAGCTATGTGGCTTCTCAAATCAACCAGTTATAGCCATGTAGCAGAACATTATGAATGTACTGTGGATAAAGCTATGAAACACTTTTTTTTTTTCATTTTATTTAATAATAACTTCAGGGTTTTTTAACATAAATGTGTTTATGAAATACTTTTTCCCTAGCCTCATTTCACATTCAGTATAATCTTTAGCCTCCCACATCATAAACTGAAAACCTCTGCAAGCATTCTGAATTCTGCTGTTTGATACATTTTCTTTTTATTTACTGCAGTATTATAATAATCCTTTTAGTCCTATTATGAATTATAATGCGTGATCCCAGACTGAACACTGGGGGCTGTAATTTTGACTCAGATTTTGCTGCCCTTTATAAAGTTCTTGAGCTGCACCCTTGTGAGTCGAGGCATCAGCAGAATCCTTTGATTCAATTATAGCTTGGCATTTAATTGTGAACTATGTATTATTCTACAAATAAACCATAACCAATGGTTTAAAGCAGCACTCATTTAGGAAGAAAATGAAATGCGAAGCTCAAGGCTCTAGATGGTTCTCATAAGAAGAAAAAGAACATTTCTTGTCTGGAAACTGAGCACAATGACTGCTAGTTGACAACTGCTTCTTTCACATATAAACAATATGAATGTACATATGAGTTTTGAATTCTGTAGAGGCTAGATTTTTGCTAGGCATAAAAATATGTTAGAATTGAACCTGAAACACATTATCATATAATTATAACAAGGTTAAAGGATTATTTGATATTGTCCACTCATTGCTCTGAGAACTAATTTTAATGGTTTTGACAATGCACCACTCTTTGAAGGAGAAGGCTGCTAACTAGCCTCAGCTCTTATGAGGCTTGTGTGGCTACTGTGTATTTTTGCAAGCAGCTTCTGTGTGACCTAGGCTCTGCACTTTCATTGCATTTCCATTGACTATCAAAGACCAAATAAATAAAAGAAGAAAGCCGCAGAGAGGCTTCTTGTTTTTACAAACATATTCATATTAGTCACCCTGCCTGTGACCTTTTTCCTGTTTACTTCTCCATGCCCTTGTATTTCCTTGTCAAATTACAATCCTTCATAGCATCATTTGTAGACTATATTTTATTGTTTCTAGCATGAGGCTCATCCCTCGGTAAGGCTTACAGCTATAGTATTAGACATGAGCAATACTCTAAGACAAAGTTTACTCAAAATCAGTGTAGCAGGCAGGAGGCCAAGTTTATACTTACCATTTTAGCACAACACAGTTTATGAAGCATGAACCCAAAATTATTTTGTAGAGACCAACATATGTATAGAGTAGTAATATTTGACCTATAATCCTATCTGGTTCTCTCTCTCAGTCCAGGAGATGTATTTAACACAGAGATTAAGACTTAACAAGACTGGAGTAATCTTCACTTAGCCCAGCCAACAGTACAATTTTAAAGCTGTGGTTTTGGTGGGGGTTTTGTGGATGGTTTTTATGTTCTGAAACTGGAAAAAAAAGAATTTATAAAAATTATCTAAATACACTGAAGTGGAATTACCTTGTTCTGCAAGCTGCTTGCCACAACTATGGAGGAATGGTTGATCAAAGGCAATAACATTTCCTAGATAAATTCAATTCAGCTGAGTTATGTTTGTCTGAGATTAAAAGTTTGCAAAAAAATAATTTAATGTTTGATATGGATAAAGTGAGTTCAGTAAAAAATTAAGCAATGGTAGGCTGCAGAGCTCAAAGTTCCACTGTTTATTCATAAAAAATTATCTAACATGTGTGTGCTGCATTTTGTTTTCAAAGTCCCTTTTCATGGTATTAACCAGCTGACTTGTCACTGTTCACTGGGAGAAAAGAGATTAGTGGAAATGTAGGGCAATTTTCTGTGGTTTTTTTTTTTAAATTATTGGTTTCGAGAATTTATTAAGATGTTTTGACAGATGTTTAAAATTATTAAAATGTCATGTTATTTTTAAACAAAACCTTTCATTTTCAGCTTAAAGGATTTTTTAATGTGTCAGTTAATTTATGGTAAAAAAAAACCTTTTATGTAGATGTCTACAACCAAAATACAGTGTTCCCAAGCAACAAAAGTGAAGTGTTTCAACTGAAATCACCCATCTTTGAAATGTTTGTTCATGGGCAAATTTTGAAGACCATCACCATAAGCCATTTTATTAGAAAGAGAAAAAGAAATGGCAATGAATAATTTATTATATAAATAAAACATTTTTTCATTAATATTACATTTTAATCTAGTTCTGATTTGAATGATAATTAATTTATAAGTTTTTGTACTCAGTAGACTAAGCACAAATATTCCAAATATATTTCGTCTTCTGAGTTATGTACATAAATCACAAAGAAGTCACATCTTTTCCCCAATTGAATGAATTTGCAAAGACTTCTAATATCATGTAGAATTTGATTCTGGGAATTCTTGGGTACAACACTACCACTGGCATTCCATTAGCACTGGATCTTGTATACTTCTGCTGGCCAACATTCACAGCAACTGCATTTGATCATCCCTGAAAATTATTTCTTTAATAGAAAGAATAAAGACACCACAAAGTTTTAGCTTCAGCCAGCTCCCATAATGCCCTTGGATGTATATTGTCAGGGCCCATCGATTTGTAGAGGTCAAGCTCCTGTAATAGTTCACATGCCAACTCTTCCTTCACTGACGCTGGGTTTGATTTTGAATCAACCTGGCTTTTTGTTATCAATGCCTGGGCCTCAGCAGTGCTGATAAAGACAGAGGTGAATTGTAGAATCACAGAATGGTTTGGGTTGGAAGGGACATTAAAGGTCATTTAGCTCCAACAGCACAGCACTCACTAGCTCCTTTATCCTATGTGGAAGCTTCCCACAGAATCTCTCCCAACTGACCTCTGCATGAGCTCTTCTAAAGTTTGCTCTTTTAAAATGTAAATCCTCTGTCATAGTACTAACCTTCGGTGTGCTAAGCAGGATCCTAAACTCCACAATATTGTGACCACTGCAGCCAAGGCTATCCCTAATCGAGATATTACAAAGCAGGTTTTCTTGGTTTGTGAGTATTGGCACATCTAACACTTGTATGAGGAAGCAGTCCTCTACACATTCCAGGAACTTGATGGAGGACATGTGAGCTGCTGTATTGTTCTCCCAACAGATATCTAGGTAGTTGAAGTCACCCATAAGAACCAACTTCTTTTGACCCAAAGTTTGCTTAAGTGACACAAAATATTGCTTGCCTTATCACCTTTGTTTGTTGGTCAGTAGCAGACGCCTATTGTAAAATTCCACTTGGAGACAACCCCTCTGATCTTGACCCAGAGGCATGTGATAGGGCTTCCACAATCACCATAGTTGACTTCTATACTTTCTTTAACATAGAGCATGACTACTCCTCCTGCCTGTCTTTACAAAACAGCCTACAAAACAGCCATCTGTCGGGATCTTCCAGCCATGTGAGCTGTTCCACCATGCTTCAGTTATTCCTATGATATAATAATTTTCTGACTGGATGTGGAGCTCTGGTTCCTCCTGTTTTTTTCCCCAGGCTGCATTCATTGGTATACATACACTTGAGGTGGCTAGTCTTCTAGTTCTTAGGCGGCAGCTAAGAAACATTTGTTGTTGCTTTGGTTGTCCTGGCTTATCACAAAATCACAGGATATTAGGAGTTGGAAGGGACCTCAAAAGATCATCCAGTCCAACCCCCCTGCCAGAGCAGGATCACCTAGACTAGGTCACACAGGAACGTGTCCAGGCAAGTTTTGAATGTCTCCAGAGAAGGTGACTCCACAACCTCTCTGGGCAGCCTGTTCCACTGCTCTGTCACTGTTACAGTGAAAAAGTTTTCTTACTTTCACATGGAACCTCCTATGCTCCAGCTTGGTCCCATTGCCCTTTGTCCTATCACTGGCTGTCACTGAGAAGAGCCCGACTCCGTTCTCCTGACACTCGTCCTTATTTATCCTGACACTTGCCACTTATTTAGTGAGATGTCATTACACTGTCTCCTCATATTGGTTGATGAACACCAACCTTCCAGCTTTCCTTCTATTCTTCCACATTTCCTCCAGTTTCCTGCTATTTCTTACATATACTAGCCCTGAAATATTCCTTTGCAGCTCTGCAGAATTACCTGTCTAATCAAACTGTACATGAATACAGAAAATATTTCAATGTTTATAAATTCTCCTTCATTTTACTTTATCAACTTAGCCTATCATCTCCTCTCTTGAGAGGGCTTAGTCAAGGACCCAGTGGAGAACTTCTACACATGGCAGAATAATATCTCTGTATGAAATATCTTATAGGAATATTTGATTTTTTTACCTCTTGCCTCTTTCTTGCCCACTGAAAGTTCTCTCCTTCAACTAAATTTTTTGGTTTGTAGATAATCTTTATTTTCTGGATTGCCTTCCTTTCCCTCTCACTATTCAGATTACAACACAGTGTGATGACCAGATGACTTTCAGATTCGCGTTAGCAAAAAATGTATGTAAAAGGAGTACAATTTTTCCATTCCTATCACATCTCCTACAGGCTAATTCAGTTTGCTACTTTAATTAGGCAGAAATTAGATCTACTTTTAAATAGTATAGAGTTAATATATTTTTCTTGGCACTAAGATGCACAAGACAAAGCAGTGATCTAGGAGTTCTAAACCTTAGTTTTTAAATGGAATTATGCTGCTCAGTGCTCTGCTCTCTGATGTGAAATAGCATTGCTCTGAATAGCTGCTGTCTTTTCAATTTTGTGATCTCTCAGTCTCCTACAATGTTTCAAGAATGGATAAAACCTTTGTTTTTATCCTTGCTTATTTATTTGTTGAGGTGTGAGACTCTCAGAAAGAGCATGACTGGCTTGTATGGTCTTAATGCATTTGGAGTATTAAGTGGTTTGTCTCGTACCTTTCTCCACACAAAAAAATTAGAGAAAGCACATGTATACAGACAGTTCCATTCACTGCGGTCATCTAGCAACAATGTTCCCTGGGAACAAAATACTCTTCAGGCTTTTTTTTGTCTTGCCACTTCTTCCCTTCTTTTTAAACAGTTCATAGAAGCAGGCATAAAATGGTAAGTAGTTTTAACTCTTGCTGAAGTTTGAGGACTTTATGGCCATGAATTTCAGTTTTCGACAGAAGATAGGAGCAGAGAGGATATTTCTTCAAATGTGAACTATGTTCCTCTGAAATTCCTTACATATTGGGCTGTTACAATTATATATTCAGACCCTTGCTTACTTAACAGATAGCAATATTGCATCTGTAAATTTAGTCTTGTATTTATAAACTTGACAGCGTATGTACAGGATATGTTTTAATGCTGGCTTTAAGCCACCTTTGTTAATCCTTTTCATCTTGGACTTCCTTGGGGATTAGCTATAGGAGTGTGCTTAAATTGCACAGCCTTCCAATCTTTCTGCAAAGTCATAGAGTTTCTTAGACTCACCACAGCAGATATACTCTCACAAGAAGTCACTTCAGTTTTTCTCAGACATGGTACCTCAGTATCCACATTGCTCTCAAGACGTTCTGGGATGCTTGCTAGGACAGGACCTAATAGCTACCGCTCAAGATTACAGCACCAGAAAATCTGGATTCGTCTACATGGCAGTGTAAAATTTGAAAGCACCAGTGGAAAAGCACGCACAGCTATGTTTAAAAAGATCATTTCATTCAATGAGCAGAATGACTGAGATACATGATATTGTAATGCACACTGGAGTAAGGTCCACTGAGTTACAGTCTTAAGAGCAGTTTAGTTCAAAACATGTGCAATGAAGGGTTGCAGAAGCACAGATGTCTTGATGTAAACAATCACATAAAATATTGAGGTCCTAGAAAAAAAGATAACAAAGTTCAAGAGATTTTAGTTTAGTCTTATCTCTGGCACATATGTCCTCTGATTTTTTGATTTAATTATTGTTTGAATCAAAATACGTGTTTTAGAGCCCATTTAATTTTGATTTACAGATCCTTTCCCATTACCACTGCAGCTAAACTGTTAAAATGGCCAGTCACACGCCCTGTCAAAAGTACAAATAGCTGATCTTGTATTGTTGAATTTTCCTACATGTATGTCTTCTAAACTTAAGTGCCTTTTATTATCACATATAAAATATTCTAATATCTCTTTCTTCCATTTTTAAAACACAATCATATAAGTAGTCTTTTTCTTATCTTCTTTGATATTCCAAGTATATCCAGGCTTACTGAAAATCAGTATGAAAAGTCCAAAAAGCTACTCATTGTTTTTGAGATCTATTTGTTAAAAATTATTCAGAACTGTTGATTAAAGGTATATGACTTTACTGGCTCCTGCTTTATATCCTGTTGAGTTACTGTGGAAATTGAAAGTATTTTATCACAGTCATGTTCTGACATCAATACCTGTCCTCAAATACAGAGCTCTGCTGAGCACTATTCAGTATTAAAGATATACTGATACTTATATAGAGCTTACAATGTTGAATGCTAAAGAATTTTTATGCAGTGCTATTGATAACTCCTCTATTGCTACATTCATAGTGGACTTTTTAACATTTCTTTCTTTCTCAGCATGAGAGGTGAAAGAGTACTTTTTATTACTATCACTCCACTGATGACTGTCCTTTGTTTCCTTGCTACATTTTACCAGCTCCTGGCTTCTAGTTTGCTAGCAAATTCTTTTTTTCCTTACCTTTTATTTTGGTTTCCTATTATGCTTGCTAAAGTTACTTTCACATTTACTCCTAGCTAAGCTGAATGGTTTTTACGTGTGTAATCTTCTTTATCAGTTGTAATTCTAGATGAACATTATTACATTGTTCCGTACATCATCTGCATTTCTTTCATCTAAGTTATTTCTGCAAGGGTTTTGACTCCTGATTATTTCAGGTGGTTGATACTGGACTTTTAAAACTGCCATTCATATATGTGCGTGCAAATACATCATTCCTTTGTCATATACAGTACAGTATAAATACAATAATTTGCTGCAATTTAGTTTTGTAATCAATTCCTCTGTCAGTCAGGATGTGACGCAAAAAAAACATTGTGCCGTGCAGTTGCCACCTGTGCCTCAAACATTCTTCCTTTCCATCCCTTTTGATGTAAATTCCAAGTGATCACAGAATCACAGAATATTAGGAGTTGGGAGGGACCTCGAAAGATCATCCAGTCCAACCCCCCTCCCAGAGCAGCATCACATAGACAAGGTCACACAAGAATGCATCCAGGCGGGTTTTGAATGTTTCCAGAGAAGGAGACTCCACAACCTCTTTGGACAGCCTGTTCCAGTGCTCTGTAACCCTTACAGTGATAAAGTCTCCTCTTCTGCAAACTAAAGAGACCC
>NW_010170773.1:31532-33640 GCF_000695765.1 Mesitornis unicolor | reverse complement strand
TATATATATACATACACACACACACTGCATTTACAACACACTACAAAGTATATCATCGAAACTGCATTACTACATTTGTAAAATTAGAGAAGCAGAGTGTTGTTTATAAGGTAGGAGTATCTTTTTTATTATTTTAACATGTGCAATCAGATACTGGCCTATAAAGTTTCGCTATTTGCTACAGTTTCCCATTTCTCAGAGAAAATGACAAAGGCCTTGCAGCAATGTCCTCTCCTCAGCTTTGTGCCAAAGGACCCAGCCCAGTAACATTCATGGTTGTTTCACGAGTGTCTCAACTATACAGGCCCGAAGCCACCTACACCAGCATCTCGGCAAGATGCTGGCAGCGGCTCCTGCCCAGGGACAGCCAGTCCACGCCTGTCTCGAAGCTGGGAAGCCGTCCTGCTCACCCTGCTGCCTTTGTCAGCACATTAAAGAGACGGCTTGACAAGGATCAGGTGCACACCGCCAGTGGGCACCCTCTGACTTCCCAGCCCAGGGAACCTGCTGGTAAAGAAAATCCAAGCAGATAATGCAGAGCAAGGCTGGAGAGAGGTAACAGTACTGCCCTCATCTGCACAGCTGAGCTGGAAAGACACTCATACAGACAATACCTCCACATCCAAAAGCAGGCATCCTTCAAACACTCTCTACTCAAATAGGGGTTTGATGTACTCCCTGGCTGCACACTCTCTGGAGCAGTCCCAACCCTGCCCTCTTACCAGCAACAGGCAGGGAAACTCTGTGATCCCTCTTAGACGCAGCAGGACTAAAGCACAGAGAATTTGCTTTGGTTTACACATCTGCCCTCCAGTGCCCCACACGAGAGCCAGAAGCAGCATGAGGAGCTTCAGCCCTGGCACTTTTGCCAGAGACTTTCAGTGTAAGGAAGAATTAAGCAAGAGCCAGTGTGAGGGAGCCCGTGCACCCTGTGATGTGAAGGTGAGACGTCAAGGGAAGACCACGAGGATGGGGAGGCCGAGACAGGGGGACATGAAAGCAACTGGTAATAAACAGGTGGACAGGCACAAGATACATTTAAGATATGAAAAGCCTCGATTACGAGAGGTCAGATGCAGAAACAAGCAGAGGGGGTGTCACCAGTGGCCACAGCTCTGACTTGAAGCACCACATGTTCGCAGTTGCTCTTGAGACTGCCTGGGTTTTCCTACCTGCTGTACCCTGCAGCTCTCCCTGTTGCTGGCCAGAGACTGTGATGACTCCACAGTTAAGATTTTTCCCCTCTGCACATCAGTAACAAGATATTAAAATAAACAACAACCAAACAACAACAACAACAATAAATAAACAAACCAAAACCCACACTGGAAAAAGCAGCATTTCATCTGGCAAAAATGAGGTTTTCAAAATCCCATTTGCCTTCCTTCTTCATGCAAATCTGTGCTGATCTGATGATGTTCCTGTTTCCTGGATTACACATGTCAAGCTTTGCGAAAATGAGCATACCCTGGTGGTTTAACGTCATACTTCACAGCCCTCTCTTGCCCGTGCTGACATAAATATTTCAGAAACCTGCATACAACTGTCTGAGTTAGGTCTAGGTCACCCAGAAGCCAATGGTTCAGACAGGTTCATTAATTCAGCAAAGCAATTAGCAGGCATCAGCACAGCTCAGGACATCCCGGTGAACAGCAGAAGCAAGATACCCACTGACAAGGTGTAAGGAAACACTTGCTGGCCACCACATCACCCCCACGGGCTGGGGAACAGGCCCTGGCACAGGACTCTTGAGCGTAAGGATCCCTCCTGCCATTACCTTCTCCTCTCAGCTTTAAAAACCTCTTCTCGGCTCAGAGAAGCACTCGTTTATTCAGATGCTGTAATCTCTTGAAATACAAAGTTTGGCAGTGAAACTAGACTGACTGATACCCCACCCAGAGTCCTGCTCTCATGAGCAAAACCACAGAAAACTTGTCAAAGCAGCTTTTGAAATTACCTCCCCAACTCGAATGCTTTCTGAGAACTGCGTTTCCATGCACAAAAAACCTTGTTTGTGAGACAAGTATGAACAGCAAAGATAGCCGCTAACAGAGAAAGCAGCCTGAGGACCCTTGGAAGCTGCAGCCATGGATATTCAAATGCTAAGC
>NW_010170773.1:4362-31501 GCF_000695765.1 Mesitornis unicolor | reverse complement strand
TCCGTGCTGAACATAAGATGGTTTCATCTTTGCAGAAGCAGCAACAACAGCATGCTCACATCAACTTCACTCTGGCAGTTTGATCAACAGCAGCAGTCATGGCTTCTTACTTTTTAACTGCAATATAATTAGGCACTTAGGAAAATGACTCTGAACAGTACAAATGCCACAGAGTAACTGCAGGTATCAGCACAGAGCTCTGCAAGCCAGAAGTTTAACCACAGCTAACGACACAGGCCAGCTGAGCTCCTGTAACGCATGCTTTGCCCAGCAAGATACTGAGACAGGTTTGGATAGCATGAGAGAGATCCAATGCTGCAACATTTCAAACACCAATGCAAGATTTTGCTCCATTTCTCTGGTCTGCAGGGAGCTGCTCTGAACCAAGTGAAACCTTTTTGTGCCCCACTGTTGGCTTCTCTCAAATGGGAAGTGTAGAGTAGGCTTTAAATATTTTGGGCAGATGAGGTCTCATTTGGTCCATCTGGATTTGGAAACTGGACACATTAATTCCCAACTTCAAACTGTCAGCTGAGAAGCCTGCCAGCGAGTTTCTACCGTGGCAGGGAACAGGAAAGTGCTGCTGCAAGTGGACAAGCCCATCTGTAGAGGCACTGCGTAGCCCAGGCTCCCCACAGCTGCTGAGGAGATGATTAACGCCCTTTTTCTTTCCCAGTTAAACCCTTGCCTCTTATATCCTTTTTCTTAATCTTCACAGCAATGTCCTCCCAGAAGAGCCACTTCTGACCCTAATGTTGGGTGGAAAATCTGCTGATCAGTGATATGACTCCTTCCCCTCTACTCTGCCCTGGTGAGACCGCATCTGGAATATTGTGTCCAGTTCTGGGTCCCTCAGTTCAAGAAGGACAGGGAACTGCTGGAGAGAGTCCAGCAGAGCCACAAAGATGATTGAGGGAGTGGAGCATCTCCCTTATGAGGAGCGGCTGAGGGAGCTGGGTCTCTTTAGCTTGGAGGAGACTGAGGGGTGACCTCATTCATGGTTACAAATTTGTAAAGGGCGAGTGTCAGGGGGAAGGAGCCAGGTTCTTCTCTGTGATGTCCAATGACAGGACAAGGGGCAATGGGAGGAAGCTGGAGCATAGGAGGTTCAACCTGAAGATAAGGAAAAACTGTTTTACTGTGAGGGTGACAGAGCACTGGAACAGGCTCTGCCCAGAGAGGTTGTGGAGTCTCTCTGCAGACATTCAAAACCCGCCTGGACGTGTTCCTGTGTGACCTGGTCTGGTGATCCTGCTCTGGCAGGGGTTGGACTGGATGATCTTTCAAGGTCCCTTCTAAGTCCTAATATTCTGTGATTCTGTGATGACTAGATGGTCAGAAAAATCCAACTTTCAATCCTGATCAGGAATGCTAAACAAACCAGATGGAAACAAGGTACAAAAATAATAAGAGTAGGCAATTCCCATGAAATGAAGCATTCATGTGCTTTAGGATGTTGCATGGCAGATTTGAGGTCACCGGGAAACATGGAAGAAATGCTTTTATATACAGAAAATATACATTATATACAAAACTGTCAAATTGATGGAGAAGACCATCAACACCATTCAATCCTTCTGTTCATCTCTGCCAATCCAAAGACTAAGGATCAGCCTTTGGTTGCCATATCCATCAGGCAAGATCACCTTGACAAGTGGTAGGGTGTTTCTGTGTGCTGACAGACTCACCTTCTCGCACTTGGAAGAGTTTAATGTAGGCAGCAACAAAAACCAGTCACCTCTGCTATGTTTCTACAGAGAGTTTCTGACTCACAAGGGTACTGTCACCTGGCAAAAGCGCAGCCAGAAAGGAAAAAAGGGGAAGCATAACTCCAAAAACCATTCTGCGTCCGGGGTGGAACAGTTACCTGACCACAGGAGGGAACACTCATACGGAGGATGTTGCAATCCCGCTCATTAAAACCCAAGTAGCCTGCGAGTTCCTGCAGATGCCAACAAGGAACAGAGCGAAAAGCCCTGCAGACGTCGTCATCATTTCCTCAGATGATATCCAAAAAAGTGAAATAATGGAGGCGCTGGGAGACTTTCCGAGGTGCACGTATCCTTTCCGTCGAACCCAGCTGTGCCAAGTGCATTATTTAGTGCCAAGTGAGAAAGAAGCGATGCCTAACAAAGTGTTAAAGGACTTTGTGAAGTTTCACCAACCTTCCCACAGCCCATCAGCTTCCCAGCTGGCTGGCAGAAGAGACAACTGATCTCCTTGCTTCCAGATTACAGGAGGCAGAGCATTTAGGGTAACTGTCTCTCTGTGTTTACATCCAGCTACCTCCAGCAGCTTGAAGCACACTCAAAGTGCAAGAAAGCACTTGATCAAAATCCAGCTCACATTGTAGGCAGCAAGGGAAGAACCGCACAAAGCAGCGTTACATATACAATAACAATTGAATTAGGTGGAGGGATTTGACAGGTTACAGGTTGACGACACTGCAGCAGTCTCAGCGGGAACACGGTTTGATGCAATTAGCAACAGCGAACTAGAAAAACAGCAGAGTAGAACTGGAAATACATGTATAAAAGATGAGCAACTGCGGGACCGGACAGAAGCAGAAAAATCCTCTGTTGAGCTCAGAACAGGAACAAGATGAAACAGGAGCGCAACAGGGGAGAAATGCAACTCAGAACTCCCTTCCACTATTCAAAATTGAAGATCCAGATTTCAAATCAAGACATTTGCTTTCTCAGGAGAGCCTGGCCCCATTTGCTGCAGGGATACAACAGAAGTCGGTGTGGGAGCATCTCGGAGCGGCAGGCAGCAGAAAGCAAGCTTCTGAGCACTGTGCTGCGGTTCACTTTAGGCACACACTGAGCAGACACCAGTCAGGACTCTGCTACGAGCAAGTGAAATCCCATCAAAAAACATCGGGAGATGCAGAATCACCGGATCAGACACACTGCCAACACATGCTCCTCTGCTGAAGGACAGAACAGCACACTCCTTGTCCTGTGGGTCAGCACCCTCCCATGTTAGCACAAGGGGAACCCCTGAGGTCAGGGATGGGTCATGGAGGCAGCAGGTTCCCCAACCTTGCTTTGTGTAATACATGTGCTAACAGTGTGAGTCACAGTCCACACACAGGATTTTGCTTCAGAGACACCCACAGGAGACAAAAACCCAGGCTGGCCAGGGGATACCAAGGAAGACACCTCTTCCTAACATGTCTCTACCCAAATCTGCACACACAAATGAAATAAGGATCTGCAGATGAGGCAGGCCACCATTTATGCCTCTTACAAGAGTAACCAAAATTCTTCTCCTACAGCACACTGTGAAGCTCCTCACTTCCACAAACCCTTCACTGCACATGCCCAACGCGGAATGCTACAAAAATAAAGCGGAACAAGACATCTGAGCAATGAAGAAGGTGCTTCTGAACAAAACCAGCAACCACGCTTATAAAGCCTGCAAGAATATACATATTCTACTTCAACAAGGGTGGTGGGGATCTGCCAGTCTGAATACTAAGTAGGGACATCACACGCCTTCCATACATAATGGAACAAAAATGGAATATAAGTATATACTGCAGCTTTGTGAAATTTAGGGGCTTTTGCTAGACTTTTATGTTATACAAAGATTTACATTTGGAAAAAGTCATTCTGCTATATCTGGCAGAAATTTCAAGACAAATGGATCCCATATTTATTCTTTCAATGATAATACTGAGCACAGGATAAAGCTCTTTTAAATTCAGAGCACTTTATAAAAATTAATTACTACTTAGTTCACCCTTCAGAGGTGGGAAGGTATTACACCTGCATATACATGAGGACATTGAAGCACAAGTGGATTAAATACCTTGTCCAAGACCCCAGAGGCTGTCTTACTCATCATCCTAACTGCTGAAATATGTGTGCACACATGCATCTGTGGCTGTGTTTAAATGGGTTTATCCTCTCTAGAGCCTTTCCCAGCGCAAGGGTTTTTGCAGCGAACCCAGCCTGCTCAGTTGGTGTTTTCTCACCATACGTGTCCCATACATGTCTAATAAAAGATACCAACCCAAATAAAAAGGAAGAGATTTTTGTATGGGATGTACAGATAGGGACAAAAGCTGGATTTCAAACAGCCAAGGAACAGAAAACCCATCGTTAAGAAGTTATGTAGTGTCACATGGATGATCCTTAATCAGATTGCCACTGAGCAGCGTTTCACCAGCCCACATTGGAGCACAGCAGACCTGGGATACCGCGTGCCAACAAATGTTACTAAATCTGTCCCTCATACAAAGGGAGAAAGGGTTTCTGAGCTAGTGACAGAGACACATCACCACCTGCAACGAGACTGGCAGCCCACTCCACCGGCTCCAGTGAACTGCAAGGACTTTGGCAACCGCTCCCATTGCCAGTCGGTTTGGTGACGGTCTCCTGTCGCTGTACTGGGTCATTGGGTCCGTACCTCTTTGTCTGAACACCAGCAAAAGACTACATTGTCATGGGAACAAACAGGTATTCTGAGTTTCTGCGAGGCTTCTGTCACTGCTGTCAGGTGAGGTTTTCAGAGGGACGCTATAATTAGTCATCAGCACGTTACCTGGACGGATGGTTTGCCACTGATGTGTGGGGTAAAACACTTCCAGGTCTTCAGGATCAGCATCATCTTCTGTTATGGGCTCTTTCCCGCTGTCATCTTTTATGTCGCTCTCTTCTATTTTTGTAAGGGCAAACTCCTTTCGGATAGAAGAGATTCAGCTCATTAGCAATTGCATCTGGGTAATTTAGTGCTGGCTGAGAATACAAAATTTTCTCCCTCGCCAGCAGATTTTTTTTTTGACATCCAAGATTCTTTCCACATGGTTAAATTTAGATTTAAAGTATATTAAAGGTTAAACATGCATAACTACCATGACATTTGTGCTGAACAAAGCAACGCAGCTTATTTCCTATTCCAGTGCAGGTTGCAGGTTTAAAACAAGCTTTTGCAGAGCCTCACCTGTATTGCTCTTGGAGCCAGGAGCCCTGACTATTATTAGGGTTGTGTAACATTGTAAGACCCTGTTTTCCCTTGCCTAAAAATACGTCAAACTTTTAACTTTTTCAGCTGAAATTTTCCACACGAGTGGAACGCCTCAAGCATTAGGTTTGTTTGTTGGTTTGTTGTTGTCTTTTCTTAAATGCACTTATTTCAGGCTTGGAGAAGATTTCAGCTAAAATAGTTCAGTTATTTCCAAAATAGGACACAGGGAAAACACACTGAATTGCTCACGTGATAAAAACACGAGTATCCTTTTCTTTACCCATCCCCAGTGTCTCCAAGTCTTTTAAAACAATGAGGCAGTGATTTAGTCACCACCTACGTCGCGAGTGCAGCACACGAATGGCAGAGGTGTGGTAGATCAGCAAGTACGACATTACGCAAAGGCAAAATGAGGATGAAAAGCAGGAAAAAAAATCCTTACTGCGAGGGAAACCTCACTGTTCACTGGAAAGTCTCCCTAGGGAGCTGGTGGGAGTCATGTAAAACTGCAACGGATAAAATTATTGAGAGTGCATAGTAAGTAACGATCTTGTACTATCTCGCACCAGGCTGTTAACTGCTCAGGAAGCAGGTCTTTGCTATTCTGGTTTTCACAGGAACAGATAAGCTGGTCCAGGCGAATCATCCAGACAGCTCAGTTTCTGTTATCAGCTTCAGATATTGCCAAGAATGCCACCACTGAATAATTTCAAACAACCAGCCTACAGGGAAAGATTATTCCTAATCGCTGGCAATTAGAATAAGAGTTACAGCTCACTTCAGGAAATGTTTTGATATTTATCCTTAGAACGTTTTCACAGGGACAAAAAGAAGTCAATTAAGAGGTTGACTGAAAATTTTAGGCCATGTTCTGCCTTTGCTTCTTCCACTTCTTGGAAAAAATGCATGCATATTTTCTGGTAGAATCTGGGTGCTTTGCATACCAATATCCATTATCCAGCCTAGGAGAGCGTCCCCGAGCAAAAGAAACGTCAGCCTGAACAAAATACGCACAATTGGCAATGACAGTGGTAACAAATGAAGATGGCTGACAAACCTATAGAACTATTTGATTTTTTTTTTTAACCTTTCAAGAGGGATTGAAATTTCGGAAATACACTGGAAACTAGAGCTTAACTCCTGCTTTCGCTTTGCGCATCAGAGGCTTGAAATTGTTAGTTATGACAAATGGTTAAAGCCCAGTAACAACCATAAACACAAAAAGCCAGGTTCTACTGATGAAAATCAATGTTAACATTTTCTGAGCCAAGACGCAACAGGACTAAAATAAATTAGTCAGAGCACTTATTACTTAGCTTATTTGCGCTACTGTATTATTTATCCAAGGGGGACTTAACGATACAGGCCATTGTAAATTTACCAACAGGCCTCCAAGTGTTGTATCTGTTGAAACACATAATGGAGATAGCTGATGTTTACCAGCTCTGCTCACACCAGGGTCTAAATGTTCAGTAAGGATAAAAGGATGCGACTTGGTTCATTTAAAATGTTACTGCCACTGCTTGGCCCACAACCACTTTGCAATACCCTCTTTCCATTAGTATTTCTGGGAAAAATGGGCAACGGCACACAAGCGATTCTTCATTTACGCAGAAATTAAGCACAATCGTTTTGGTTTGGTCTCATAATTAAAACAGTAGAAAGAAAGATGTTTTCTAAAGAACAATGGGATTCTCCTTAAAGACAAAAAGCTTCCTTGCTTTATCTGCCTGAAATCAACTGCACTAAGATTAAAAGCCTCAGCAGGGAGGGTTTGAGACAATCTGCAATCAAGGAAGGACGTGGCCACCACGGAGCTATTGCAGGGGGAGTGAAGGAAAAGGAGATGGGAGAGTTATCCACCCATTGCATTAATCCTGTCTGAACCTCAGAGTCAGTTTGCCTGCCAATTTGGACATGTATCACTGGGTGACCGTCCCAGTGCTTGCTCTCCAGCTGGGATGACTCTGCTCTATCCCTAGTCCCCTCCCTCCTTCCTTGAAATAAAGAAAATTATCTCATCATTCCATGACTCCAGGTGGGCTGGAGGCACCGGTCTGCAGTGCTTATACTGTAAGCTGTCCCTTGTACTTGCTCTGGGTAATGGCACAGCCCTCAAACAGCTGCATCACAAAACCAACAGACCAGCAAGCTGCAATGCAAAGGCAGGAGCGAGTGTCCACGGACACGGGGTCCAGTGCATCCCCTACACCAGTGTTGCTGGGGAATCCCCTGTTTTAAGTCACAGCATTAATTACATTAAAAAAAACCACTCCACTGCTACAGAATACTGCTTGCATGTCTCATGCAAGCTCCTCGACAAAGCTTTCCAGATCTGCTAATCTAAGTAGGTTTGGCACTAGGGGCACAGCAGGAAAATCTAAAATGAGGGAGTTTTTCACACTTCTACAAGTAAAAAGGAGCAGACAGCATCCACTCACCTGAACCGCAGCTTCAGAGTTACTCTGCAAGTAGCAAAATCCATGCACATGGGATGCAAGGACCTGGGAGGGTGCTCTTCTAAGCCTGACTCACTTGCAGTGACTCAACAGAGACACAATTAGGAACCTACTGGAGGACATCTCTTCCCTTCTCCTTGCCACTAGACTGCATAATGAGCTTTGCCTCTTGCCACAGGAAGAACATGTGACAACTCCAAACAGAAAAAGTGGCACCTAGGAAACAAGAGAGCTGCCCTAGTTGCACTGTTCCCATTGCAACCCTCCAGATTGAGATATTCTGGATTGCCTGGGGTGAGGAAAGCAGTCTTAAGAAAGAAGCCCTTCTGAAATGTTGTTATTGAAGACCAACTGTGGAGAAGAGGTGATTCACTAACCACTGCAACACCCTACTTGGCCCTACAAGACGATCAGGTAAGGTTGCCACCCAAGAGACACCAGTGGCTGGACAGCCCTTTGCAAGCACGGCCCTCGGCCAGAGCAGTCAACACTTACGGGAACTCTGTCGCTTAGACTTGACCAGGAAAACACCGCAGAAACCACCAAGACCAGCAGGTTGACTTTGGCAGCGGTGGAGAGAAAACCGGTCCAATGAGACATTGCCGCCAGCCTGAAATGCAAAGGGAAACAAAACCAACAATATTTTAGTTCACATTTTCACAGGTTTTGGCATCCTTTACGTGATATTTTGCAATGCAGCACGGGTTCAGGGGTGTGACACCACAGCACACAGAACGCCTCAAAGTGTTAGTGCACAGGTCTCATCGGGGACAGGTGATAGCAAGGGGTGCCTATTCTACTTCAAATGGAGTTTATGATAGGTAACGACAAAAGAGCTTATATTGACCCCACAGGGGCTTATATGCCTCCTGGAAAACATGAGGAGGTCTTTAAGTGTTGTTTAAAATCACTGTGTTAGTGTCATGGATGGCGACGACAGGGAAAACTAAAAAACAGTGTGCTCTTGTGACAGCTTTTTATGCACGTGCCTCATTTTAGCACAGAAGAAGCTGCATTAATTCAAATTAAACAAAACTGCCAGCCATCAAAGGATCAGGGATTTATCTAAATCCATATGTAGCTTTTTCTTCAGGAAAACAACATTTTGCCAAGGTCAACAAGGTTTCCTTGGTGGCTGCTACAGTGCCAGGCTTTTCCTGCTTCTCAGGGCACCAGCTCACCCAAACCATGAGCCCAGAAGCCAGCTCTGCCTGCCCTTGCAGAGGACCATGAAGCAGTCCCATGGCACACAGCCACCCCAACCGACCACAGTCCACCCACTGAACTACAGAGAGGGTAAAAAAAGAAGGGTCCTGCTCTTGTGGCTGCCAGTCACCGTGGTACAGAGCTCGTATCCTCCCCACTACGTGTTTAACCACGCTCACACGTGCCCCCACTACGTTGCAACATGAAGCTTTAAATCCACCTACAGCATTCAGCTTGCTGTTCCTCATGCTGGGGTAGGGAATGGAGCAGACTGCCAGCACACAGGCTGGAGAAGTATTTCCTTTGATTGGCTCTAAATTTACACGCTGCTAAATTAAACTAAATGAGGTCTTTTGAAAGAAGATGGGACTGATTAGTTCCGTTCAAACACTCCTTCATTACTCATCCCTCCATCAAGTCTGCTCCTACTCCTATCCAGGTTTTAAAGAATATCTTCCCATACATGCAGTCCTAGATATCTTTCTTTCTGTCTTTGTTGTCCATCAGGATGGCACATCACATCGCAGGTTTCTTCCTTCCTTGGAACAACAATCTTCTATTCCACAAGGAAGGAAGAAACCTGCGATGGGATGTGTCAACACCCAACATCAACTCCTACCACCAAAAGACCTCTCCCTCCAAGAAAACTTGGGGATACAGAAGGAGTGCAGTCACAGAATCACAGAATCACTCGGTTGGAAAAGCCCTCTGAGATCATCACGTCCAACCGCTCCTGTCTACCCACTAAACCATATCCTTAAGTACCTCGTCTACCCGCTCTTTAAACACATCCAGGGATGGTGACTCCACCACCTCCCTGGGCAGCCTGTTCCAGCTTCTGACGACCCTCTCAGGAAAGAACTTCCTCCTTATCTCTGACCTGAACCTCCCTTGGCACAGCTTGGTGCCGTTTCTCCTTGTTCTATCCCCCATCACCTGGGAGAAGAGACCAGCACCCACCTCTCTACAACCTCCCTTGAGGCAGTTGGAGGTGGTGATGAGGTCTCCCCTCAGCCTTCTCTTCTCCAGGCTAAACAAGCCCAGTTCCCTCAGCCGCTCCTCATCAGGCTTGTTCTCCAGAGCCCTCACCATCCTTGTGTCTCTTCTCTGAACACGCTCCAGAATCTCAACATCCTTCTTATAGTGAGTCGTCTCTTTCCATTCCTTCACTGCTATCTTGTCTCCCCACTCTGTTATGTTACTTCTTCCTCTTCCTGGTTCGTTTTTGATTTAGCAATTAAAAAAAAAAAAAAAGAAGATAAAAGGCAAAACACCACATCACACAGGTCAGTGGTGGACATCTAGGAAAAAGCAGTAGAGCAGGGAGCACAAATAGTAATGCAGCTGACGCACCCCTGCATCTTCCAAAAACTCCTGACCCAAGGTCTTCCTCAACAGCAGCCTCTGAACTCAAATCCAGATCTGGTTTTTTTCTGTTAATTGCTTTTGGATTGGGTCTGGACTTCTGACACCCACAGCATCCCTCAGCAACAAGCCATCCTGCTTAATTCACACCGTACATGAAATGATCACCTTGCATTTGTGACCTGGTGCTCGATATCCTCCTTCGATATCCTCCTCTTTTCTAAAGAGTCAAAGACCTCAAGGACTCACAAGCCCTTACTAAACTACAACCAGAGCAGAAGGAAAGCTCTCTGTTTTCAGAAGACAGGCAAAGGGAACCTGCAGCCAACGTCTCCATCTCCCTCAGGGCACTGCCAAGTGCAACCGGACTACAACCAACACCCAGGTTCCTGAGCTGGAAAACCCAGAGCAGAATTCACAGGCTTCAACTCCATCTGCTCCCAGAAGATCTACATACCCTTCTGGCCAATGCCACAGTCAGGACCTCAATCTCAGACTGACCACAGTTCCCCCCTCAACTCGCCTCAGAACAAACTCCTGCTTTTTACATAGGAAACAGTTTTTGGAAGGGGGGAGTGGGTTGGGGGTTTTTGGTTATAAAACAAGTGGCAAAGCTGAGATGATGAAAAATAGATCTATTTCTAAAACTTCACCTGCAAGCCTGAAAATAAAAAGAGAAAAGAAGAAAAAGAAATTCAACAAAGCACTGGCTGAAAGAAAACGTGCACTCTCATAAAAATAGAGCTCACGTGTACTGAGAAGGCTGGTAGCAAATGACAGTACAGCCTCTTTAAAGCCTACAACCTCATGCCAGCCTGGAAGATGACATCTGCACAACAATTAGCAGTTTGCTTAGGTCCCAGGTAGGCAGGAGGAGCCAACATGTGAAACACGGGGGTTTGAAGCTCCTGGAGAGAAGCCTGCGCAGGCTGACATCTCGTTACAAGACAGACACATGCAGAGGGAGTGAAAGGATTTCCAAACCGAACGTTATGTGGATACAATGCATTTTTAGAAACAATCCTAGCAGCTTACAAAGCAGAAAGAGTGGTAGCCACGACCCCAGCGGCAAGGGAAGCTCTGATTTAAGGACATTATTTTGGATCCAACAGCACCCATGTACAGCTACAGCCAGTCAGCACCAGAACTGCTACAGGAAGACTACAAATTCCACTTGTGTAGAGAGGGGATGTTGTTTTTTTCCCAATAATCCTTTTCTGTCAAAGAAAATCGGGTACTAGGGAAATAGCAAAAGGTGACACTCAAATAAGCCTCCATTCCTGGCATTGGTACTCCTGTCAGAGTAGGCGATGTTCTCAGCTCCACAGTGCAGGGAGGTTCTGCTCCACAGCTCCAGAAAACCCCGTCTGCACCGGTAGCCGCAGAAGCAATAGCACTGCCATTATGTTCTCTATTAGCAGGGACATTTTTACTGATTTTACTAGCTGCGCATCAGTAAGTGCTGCACAGCCCCGTGAATGTGGTTGCCGTAGTCACAGGTGACAGTTCAAAGCAAGTCAGTAAGAGGAACATATTTCATTAATGCCTTCTGCTGCTGGGAACGCACCACTCTTTCATGTCCTAACTCAAAAGCCCACGCTGCGTACGCTGTGCCACTCCGATAAATCCATCTGAAGCCTCAACTGAATTCTGATCCGCTGCTCCAGGAGAGCACACAGACATCCCAGAGAGCTCCCCAGCCCCCTCGCTAGGCTCTGGTTTCACAGCCAACTAGAAGCAATAACAATAAGCTAATCATCTAGGGATCGAGGGAGCAGCACGGGAATTACAAGCCTTGTAAAATTGTCTCCAAATTTACTAGCTCAGGCTGGCTATCTGTCTGGCCACTATTCCTCAAGATGGTCAATGGTAACAAAAGCACCAGCGGCATGTTGTGTGTCTATGAGCACAAATAATTCACAGAGCTCTCCCTGCAAAGCATAAGGCAGCACCAGAGAACAAACAATGAAAGATATCAAGGAACGCAGCCCAAGCAGCCTTTAGCTGAACCGGGGACATTAAGACCTCTAAGCACTTAAGCCTCTCAGGCTGAAGCCAAAGTTTGATGGGCAATAACAGTTAAGGAAACTGCTTTAAAAACAGATGTGTAAATTGGGATGTCTGATTGAAGAGATGCACTCAGGACACACACTGCAATCAGCGTTGAGTCAAGATCCTTGTTCGAACACAACATCATTTTAATGACGCTGGCATCTACGGCCAAGACCAGCATGACATGCCCAGTGATGTGCAACAGAGAAAGAGAAGGAAATTTATCTGACCTGACTTGAAATTTTCTTCCTCTGAGCAACAGGGTCTCCAGGTCTGTAATGAGCATTCATTTCTGCTGACTTGCTACTGAAGAGCAGAGCAGTGTCAGTCAGACGCCTTGGAAATGTCCTGTGGCTGGCAGTCCCTCCTCCTTCGATGACTGTGCAGCTACACCAACAGGTGAATGAGGAGATTTTAATCGAAAATTTGGCCTGCATGTAAGAGAGGAAATAGCTAGTGGACAAACAGAGGATTACCAGAAGGCCACAGAACACTCTGCCCATCCCTGTTCATCACAGTCTGGTCTGCACAAGCCTCTGCTTCCGAACAGATGAGCAGGACCAACCTGCAAATATGATTATCCTCTCTACTTCCTGGAGACGCAGAGACACAAAGGCTCCTGTTAAGTACAAACCAAACTAAAAGAAACCAGACTGGAAATGCTCATGTTTGGTGGACTCAGGCCCAGGTGATCACGTGTCTGCTCAGCAGATCTAAATCCTGACGACCTGTCTCAGCTCTCCCTGCCCTGACGGCACGTGGACACTGCACCTGGCTTCTGGCACGAAGTACAGGACTTCTTGGATTTGCTCTGGAAATGGGAACCATGAGAAGACAACATGCCCATACTAAAACTCCAAAGTTTCTCATAAGACAGAGCACAGGTTCTGTCCTTCCAAACACGTCTACCTGGAGATGGTTACCTGCAGTAAAGGGCGAGATGCTGAAAGAATCACAATGAGCTACCAAACCGTGCACAATACGAGCATTCCCCACTGCCTTCACTAAGAACAGGACTTGTGAGTCTCTGATACCACTTTTCCCCCTTGAAAGTAATCTTCAGCTTCTTTTCATGCTTTTTCTTCCTCAAGATGAGGCCTAGAATTTAATGGCATTTGCACTAGGTGAGCTGCTGTGGCTCTGCATGGCTGATTGACAGGCACCCAGGAGGCATCAGGGACCTCCTGCTCCGTACATCTTTATGAGCTCCCTCCTGCCACAGACGGATCCTCAACAGCAACATTTCCAAAAGGAGGCACGAGTGAAATTTCCTCTTCATTAAAGCCAGTATTAAAACTACAAAGATCCTGGAAGAGACCTGAATACGCTTGACTGATCAAAGAACCAGATCTGAATAAAAACTAGTAATAAAAACAGAATAAAATAATAATAATAATGAACCTAACACCTTATGCAAAGCAGAAGAGCCCTGAATGGCAAAACCAAACCTAACGAGGATCTTCCTTCAGGGACCTGTGCAGTGCTCCCGATGGAGCCCCAGTTTGTTTGCCCTCGATCCTCCCAGGACAAACTGGGCAGGAACAGACTTCTCTGGGTACAGACCCACCGCACTGGGCTGGCACAGGCTTTGCGCAGCTCGGTCGAGGTCTGGTGTTGCATCCGCTTCTGCTGCGCTTGGCATGCTCTCAGCAGCTCTGCTCCTCCTGGTGTCCTGCCGCTGGGAAAGCACACTCGTGCCTCCACTGAGTATCCCCAGCTCCATGCAGGAGCCCACCGCACCAGGAGCCCCCAACCCCTGCCAGAGGGTCCCAATGTGGCACGAAGCCCCACACACATAGGTGAAAGACAGGACAGTGAGCACCACTTTTTTTGCAAACACCCTCACGCTACCAGCGGAGAGGATGCAGTTGCAGTACAGACTGT
The DNA here is from genome assembly GCF_000695765.1 of Mesitornis unicolor. Lineage (NCBI taxonomy): Eukaryota > Metazoa > Chordata > Aves > Mesitornithiformes > Mesitornithidae > Mesitornis > Mesitornis unicolor. The sequence goes on along the minus strand of NW_010170773.1, from coordinate 17,561 downwards.
CTCATTGACACCCCTTAAGAAATTGCTTATAAAACCATTTATTCTTCTTGCTTGCTCCTCATCATTGACAGGACTCTGCTCTGGCATGTTAAAAACACTCCTACACAAGGGAAAAGTTGTGGGAACACCTTCTTGTATTCGGCTGCCTACAGAGAACCCACGCAGCAAGGAGGCCACACTTGTAGCTTACAGGAATAAATCGTGGCTCAAGCTCTGCTGGTTAGGCACAGCCTGACCTGCAGCAGAGGCACCACTCTGAACTGGGACCAGCAGATGGGAAGAAATTTTGACATGGGGCAGTGGGGATGGGGAGGGAGGAGAAGGATAACCATGGCAGAAACACATGCTCACAGAGCCTGGCAACTACCGTGCAACCACGCAACTTAGAACTGCCACTGACAAATAACAGCAGTAAATATTAATAACCCCTACAGGCTACCTGTTTAGCCGTCAGCTAACATCAACACCTCTAAAGGCAGCTTGGCTACGACACCACCTAACACTGGTCTTTCCTACAAGCGCTGCCGGGTGCCAACGCAAGCGAGCGCAGAGCATGTACAGCACAGCAGCGCCCGGCCACGGCGAGGGCAGCTCTCAGCACCCAGCAGCCTCACCGGCACCGGCTCCACACAGGGGCAGAGAAGTGGGTTGTTGCAGGTCTTTTCCAGACAAAGCCAGCATCGCCCCTTCTGCTCAGCCACAGCAACTGCGACCCCCTTGTTTATACAAACAAACTCACGCAGTTTAACATTAAACATCATTTAGTCTGTTAATTAAATTTACTTAATGAATTCCTTCAGAAACCAGCATTCACAGAAAATGCTGCTCTCCAGAGGGCAAGCACCCAGCTTTATACTTGAGCGGACTGAAGTCTGAGCAAGGCTGCTGCCATCCTCTCCGCCCGCTCATTAGTGGTGATGGCAGAGGGAGCCGCGCTCTGTGGCTCAGTGAGATCCCCGATGCCAGGAGCTGCAGCGTGTGTGCCCGTCAGCCCTCAAACCCTCCACACCAGACAGCCCTGGGTCCAGGATGGGGCGTACAAAAGCAGAGCATGCCTCAGAAATCAGAGGACTGAATTTATCATGTATTATTTATAAAAACCACATCTGTCTGAATTGCTGGCTCTGCAACGGCCTGCACGCACACAACACCCTCGCTCTACAGAGCTTCAGGGCTAGAGAGCATGTTCAAGTCCGTATCAGAGCACAAGGGCTGATTTGCACCCATTTAAGACTTGCCTGGAGATAAGAGATGCTCAGGGACCATCTTTCTGAAAGCTGCCACACTGCCTGACCTCAACAATGCAAAACTGCTTTCACCTTCCTCATCACCTCCCCGTCGCCACAAATCCCCACTAGAAACACCTCTCCTCCTGCCCGTACTTTCTCTTGCTCCTTGCTGCAATTCACAATGCACAGCACATACAGTTGAGCGATATTTTCCCCCCACTCGTATCTATCATTTCCATCAGCCCCTATTTGCAAGGTGACGCCTTGGCTCAGACTAACCTGGGAGTCTGCCAGCATTCAGCGTATTTTTTTTTTTACTCCCTCTGCTTTCCCAAGCTTGGAGAATCTAAGAGGAAAGCAAGCACACACCACAATAACCAGAGCATGGGGCACCCCGATGCTGTGCTGCAGTTGGGCCCACAAAGAGTCAAAGATTTAATTGGCGTACTCCCAGCCTCACTGGAAACAGCTTCTTGTGTTTTCCAAGTTCCTGCTGTTCACTCGTGGCTGTCACACCAAACAACAACCTCCTTCCCCTGTCAGGGGCCGGCTTCCCTATAAAAAGACTCAATTAAGAGGTTAAAAAACCATCCAAAATTCACGCTCGGTATTTTAGAAATCCGATGCTGACGTATCAGGCACAAAATTCTCACCCCGCCCCACCTGCCCCAGTACAAGCATTTGTCCCCTGTGTCTGTATCTCAGCCTTCTCCTGCCAGCTCTGGCTCAGCATGGAGGTTTCCTGTCGGGCCTGCTATCTCTCCCGAGCCCAGGGCACCCACTGCCACAGCCCTGCAGAGCACCCAGCGCAGAGATGCCCTGACAGCTGACAAGCAAAGGGCTTCTCCAACAGTCAAATCATCAGTCAGAAATGGTGAGCTTTATGAAACATGCATTTCCTCACCTCTCTACAGTGCACCAGGCGGCAGTGACAGCTCTTACTTGGCATGGCAACCCACGGGCACAGGTCACAGCAGGGAGCAGCACGGCATGTGGGCAGCAAACACATGGCTTGCCCGCTGCGTGCTCTGGCTACGTGGCCAGGATTAACAGGGCACAGCAGCCTGCAGGATTAATTGCACAGGATCCCCAGCTCAGGACCACCCTTGCAAGGCTTCCCCACACTTCCAGCTTTGTGGCAGGTTCCCAGCTGAAAAGCCACTGGGATCTGCCTCATGGGCCAAGCCCACTCAGGAGCTTCCAGATTGGCCACCAGCTCCAAAACTCAGAATAAAGCCCTAACAAGACAATTTTAAATGCTCCCCTGAAGGGGAATAAGGGGCTCCCCGAGGATGCACGCAACCTACTGCCAAACACGTTCCCTCAGGACTGCTCCTGGCTTTGCCCAACACTCTGCGGGCACCTAGGCAAGTCGCTCCCCTCACCGGGGCTCAGTTGCTCCTCTCCTAACACAGACCCCATGGTTATCGACAAGGGAATGGCAGGACTCTTTCAACTAAGGACTGCAGCAATAACTTCACATGCTTGGATGAAAGGCATTATTCAAGCTTGCTTATTTTTTTCACTGCATGAGTACTTCTAAAGTGGTCTCAGAGGATGCCTTTCATAAGCAATTACAAAAAGCCCTGGGACAGTAGTGAGTATGAAGAGAGAATGGAGAGACTCCCAATGCAATCATCTTGGAGGGACTCTCACCATGACTTCCATTCTTGTACCCGGCCATTTCCCACCAAGACTAAAAAACAAGTCTTGCTCCCCAAGCACAAGAGCCCCCCCAGTCTGAAACCAAAGCAGAAGAGCCAGCCAGCAGCAGGCAGCATTCAACCAGCAAGTTTTTCCCACGGAAACTGAAAACAGCAAACAGCTCCAAGGGCTGCAGATGCAGAAGTAGATGCACAGACACGGGAAGCTGAAAGAGAACGTAACTCCTTCCCTCTCCTGTTCTTCATCGTCTGCCACCTCCACTTTGGGGAATGGTTTTTTGCCTTTCTGTTTGCAAGATGGTAACAGACTGACACAAGCTTATATAGCACTTAGGATCAAGACACTCCAGCCTCTGTTGGTCCTTGGGCACTGTTTTAAGCTTAATAAAAATCAGGGAAGAAGCAAGGAGACTGCCCGCACACAAAGAACCATCCAATGCAAGGAGTTCATGGCTGAAAAACGCATTTCTTCTCTTCTCTCCTGTCAGACAGGGAGAGCTATTTTAGATGTTACTTATAGCAACATACCTCAAAAATAGCTGAAAACGTGACAGTGCAGATGTGACATCCCTTTAATTAAACAATCCCTCAGGCACTGCAGAATCACTCCAGTCAAACGCAGGCACTGGACATGGCACATCTACTTCCTTGGAGCTATGTGCAGGCCTGGGACCTCCAGCAGACAAGAAGGTTTCATAGCCCCTCTGGAGGCCCAACTGCTGTTATAAGATGGCCCAGATCATCCACGCGGGCTGTGACCTTTCTGCTGTTGTCCTGCCTTCTGCCTCATCAGCCTCCGCTAAGCAGAGCTTTGATTCCCCAAGTGACTCTGGGTTCAGAGACCGTCTTTCCTTTTGCTGCTTAGACACAAAGGATGCTGGAGTTCCTGAGCATCTCAGCTTCAGATGGGCAGACTTTGATGATGCACAGAGTGCCTGTCTCTGCAATTCACCTGGTCTCTTCAAACAGTGGCAGAGCCATGGTTTGTGATCTGTGCAAAAGAGCATTTTCCTTGGGGAAGAAAAGTCATGCTGGCACTCATCTCCACCTTCTCACAGCAGAACAGGCTGTGTTGGTGCTTCAAAGAGCTCCTCAAGCTAAGTCCTTATGACACAGTGACAAATCGGGGAACTTGCTTCTGTATGTCTCACAAATCCCAGCGGAGGTTGAAATGACATTTTTGCAAATGCCTTTGCCGCCACAGGAGACTGCGTGCGTCGTTGGAGCTGCGCTGGCCACTGCACTTGAGGGCTGCAAGGTCTGCACAGCTCCTCTCCGCAGGGAAGGGTTGCTCAAGCAACCGCCTGACTATGGACATTTGAACTGCAAGTCTGGGCCATACAAGTGTGCATGACAATGGGTCGTGGAGAGAGACTCAGAGGAGTAGTAAACCTCCCAGCCCACAGGTCTCTCCTGAGCTCCACGATCGTGCTCACTGCTCTTCAGAGCCATGGGGTTCAACCAGGTGCACTGTCTTCGCTCCATCCTGCTGCCCCTCAGCCACAGCAAAGGCAAGCTCCAGCAGCCCAAAGCTTAGATTAGGGGAGGAGGAGAAGAGAGATGTGACCAGAGGCAAGCGTTTTTCCTCTGTGATTTTTCTCTTCCAAGGGACAACAACTGTGTTTGTAACCTTGGCACCTTTCAGTCCAGAAAGAGAAGATCCACTATTTCTCATCTTGAGCTTGGACCAAGAGCAGGAGACCCAACCACTCGGATCATCCTTCTGTTGGAGAATACCCTATAACGGGCCATTTCAAGGACTGGCATATCTCAGCAGCTGAGCAGCACCACTCCACAAAGGGTCCTTTCTTCGGCAGTCCCAGCTGTCAGTGCATCTTCTGCCTCACAACACACCCAAGCAGTGTAAAGCAGCAGCCAAAGAATACAGTGATTTTTCCTTCTCTGTTTCTTGGCCTTTGCTGTACAGTTCTTTGTGAAGCCAAGGAGGACTCTCAAAATCTCACTGCCTGCTGTGAGAGTTAACAGCAGCCTGTTAGCCACTCATACTCTTCAAGCTCTGATGAAAGATGCATCTGCAGCACCTTTCTCTCTGCTCAGACAGCAGAGCATCCTGAGCAGCTTCCTCCACATCCTGGTGGTGCCACAGCCTCACCTTGCCACATCGAGTGGGGAGATGGCAAATCCATCACAGGACTGCCAGGCCATGTTGGCACAGAGGGGGCTTCTCCCATAAGACCACAGACTTCAGCCGTCCTCTCCTGCAAGCAGATTTTATCACGTGATGGACAAACTATTCTGCAGAGCTTCTCCATCAACTGCCATCCAAATACAGCTGCCATGCAGATCAAGGCTGTTTCAATGACAGTGACTTTCAGTGACCACAGATGTCAAACGTCAAGACAAGTTTTGGCACCAGCCCCAATACAAGGAGCGAGAAATCTCAGTGCACCCAGAACCAGGCAGCAATGGTTACTCACACGTAGAAGGGTTTGCAGCATCAGGGCCAGACTGCATATTTTTTCCTGAGGTAAGGACCCTGTCATTTATGCATTAAACGGCACATTTATTCTGCTGTTCAGGAAAAAATAATAATTACAGTGGCCTCCAGTCTCCAGCTCTTTCAGCCTGTACTTAAAGAAAGAAAAAAAAGGACCAAAGCAAACAGCACTTCCACAAAAATCTCTGAACTGGCTTTTAGTTGCTGGACAAAAGAGGGACAGCTGATGAACCACTTCCATTATTGCCCTAATTCCTATTTCGTAACAGCAGCCGGGCACTGCAGACAAAGCACTTCAGGAGGCAAAGCACCACTCGGGTGGTTGAGCAGACCTGACCTTCAGCCTGCTGCCTCATCACAGTGCTCCAGGTGTGCCACGACTGCCCACAAACATGCTGCCTGCGGGGCTTTCTTCTTTAATCATAGGGCAAGGAGCTCTGAGCCAGCCCGGGCATCTGGCGGGCTCTGTGTGGCTAAGGGCTTTCGAACAGCACTGGAGGAGCCAGCACCCGCCAGTGGGTCCCTCCACGCACACGGCTACCAGATGCTCTCTCCCAAACACATTTCTAGCACACATAACTCTCATTCTCATCAAGCAGTCAGTTTTGTTTCAGTGGAGAGTTTTTTTTCTCTCTGAAGCATAATAGATGGACAGCAGGAAAGAGAAGAAATTAATGAACAAGTAATTATTTCCAAAGTTGCAAATAGGAGCAATTCCTCACCCTGAGACAACTCTGGGAAATAAGATTAAAATGCTTAGGGGACATATTCTCAAAATCGCAGGTAACAGAACAAATAAAATGTATTTACAGCATCTCACAGGAGACGTATACTTCTTATTCTGTTGAGGAATGTAATATTCCACTCTTCATTACAGACTTAAAAGGGTGCCCTAAAAAAAGCAACTTAACAAAGTGTCTTTAGTGGCAACTGGGTCCGGCTCCAGAGACGCAGGCTCTCCTCTTCTGCCCCGCACATCGAACTGCAATGAGAAAGACAATGAGCATCTGCAGGAACACCCACCACACGAGCAACATTAATAATCTATGCAAATAGCAGAGTTTAACAACCAGCAAAAAGGAGGCTGGAATGGGAGGTGGGCTAAAACACCGTTCCCTCCACTGACACTGTCCAGGAGGAGGAGGAGGGCAGGCTTCCCTTTCCCCAACTTCCCTGGTGCCTGCAGAGCCATGGCTGCCAGCTAACAGACTGCGCCTGAAGTATCCGCCAGCAGAAACAATTTGTCATGTGTCAGATCAAATAAACTCTTATGAGACCACTGTACTCCCTGAAGCAGACGGCTGCCAAACTCCAAAGCAGAAATCCAACAAACCTAGCTGGCCAGGGCCAGACCCAAGTGCTTACGAAGACCAGCACACTTTTCATTTTTAAAACACATCAGTACAATGCAATCTGGTCCTGTGCAGCACTCCCATGCAGGGCAACCATCAACAATAGCCAGTCTTAAAAAGAATTTGGTGTTTAAATTATCACTCTGGGCTGCAGTTCCTCATAGTCCAGAAACTTCACGCTCCTCATCCATCAGTGCAGCACCTCACTCATGCAAGGGAGGCATCAAGGCGGCAAATGTTTGTCAAAGAGCCTTCACGATGCAGTGCTGTGAGGGATTATCATCCATCTGAGCAAGTGCTCCTCCTCTCCCAGCCAACCTCGTGCTCTCTCGTTAGAAGTGAATTCCCCAAAAACTGAATTACAGATTACTTTTTTTTTCTTGTAAGTAGTCCTAGAGCCCTTTTTTGTTGTTCATTCCAGAGCACTATTGCAGCTTCCCACGCCCTGGGCTCATGTCATCCCAGACCTTGCATCCAGGCCTCCTCATGGGTCTCCTGTTTGCTAAATGGTCCTGCAAGAACCATTAAAGCCCAGGCCCTGGACTCTCCAGCACTGGCTTTGCTGCAGGGCACATTGTTCTCTCTCTGTTATCCTGGTGGGCAGAAGAACAGGCCCCTAAACCTGCTCTGGGCACATTGGCAAGATTTAATTATGGCAGCCAGTACCATGGGGAACCCAAATCACTCAGCAAAGGCCAGGTTCAAGCACTTACTGATCTGCGCAGAGGGCAAATCCCTCAGCCCAGGGCTCAGCCACCGGCTTCAGATGTTCCAGATGGCAGCGTGCTTCATCTGGGGTCAGCCACCTGAGCCCCACATCTGCCAGGAAAACTGCTCATTCTGTACAATACAAATAACAGCCCCAGAAGTCTGTCTGCTGAGGTTCCTGGATGGGGAGCATGACCAGCCCACAAAGAAGGTTAGCTCACCACAGAGTGAGAGAGAACAGGAGAACGGCAGGAGTTCCAAAGGAAGGGCGAGAGAAGTAGGAGACACTGCCTCAAGTCACCAAAAAGCAACTGCCTGCATCAAAACCCAGGAATAGAGCCTGGAGTGACACCACATATCAACAAGGATACATGAGAAAAGGGAAAACCTGGCAACCTAAAGCAAGGAGCAAAGGAAGAACGAGGTGGCAAGCACAGGCCATTCCCCTTCGTATTGGTAGCACCAGTGCAAACCTCAGCTGTGTGGGCTTTTTCCAGAATTTATTTCAACAGCACCTGATGCCTCATGACAACTTACACTTAAGACACCGTTTTATCTGTACCAGGACTCCTCTCCAGCCACAGACACTGGCACCAAGCACAGGTCCCTGTCTTGCCAGTCTTACTTGGACAGGATTGTCATTTCCTACGAGCACCTCATCCAGCACAGAAGATGCCATCAGCCAGTACATGCACCAGGAGAGCTGTAAAGTAGTCGTGGTGCTGCTTTCCAGCAAGGAGCAAAACACAGGCTGTTACCGTCATGCAGGAAGTGTTAAACCGAGATCTCATGGAGGAGGAGGTTAGCAGACACAAGTCTGTCATTTACAGCAATGCTTTTCAGGCATTTACAGCTGCAGAGATGCCAGTCAAGAGCCAGGTTCTCACAGCCTCTCCCAGGCTTTACATGCTCCAGTTTCCACCCGACAGGTCTCTGGATGGTGACCCACCCCCAGGCAGTCGTCGGCAAGCAGAGCCAGAGCCAGGCACAGCCAACCCTTGCCACCAGCCACCCCGCTGCCCTGGCCTGGGATCCAATTGCAGGCAGGTTAAGCAGGCAAAGCTTTAGGCATCCATCCAGCACATGGCTTGAACCCACATCTCTGAATGGAGGACAGAGGGTCTTCCTCTGAAAAAGTTACCTTTTTTTCAGCTCTCCAACTTGGAGAGATTTCAGAGAGAAATCAAAGGGCTGTAGTGCTGTGAGAGCCCAGGGCACCTGCACTGATTTCCTCAGCAAATTCTAGTTAAGTTTCTAAACAATGGAAAATTTCCAAATGCTAAGAGCAAACAAAACCCACACTACCCACCAGAAACCAGCCAGAACTCAACAGTGCTCCAGCCAGCCATCTCACTTTGCTCCTCAAGCAATGCTCTGCACAAACCCAAAGGAGCCCATTTACATCATCACCGATAAACTTCTTTACCCCTAGAAAACTTGTACAAGTGCCACACTTGTGAGTGCTATTGTAATTTCCAACAGCCTCCCGCTGACGTAGGACAGACCTTCCAAGTTTCTCTGCATACATTTTGGACTTGATTACCCCATGCTTGCTGGAAGAAAAGGAACGAAATGCGCTCAAGAGCCACTTGTTTGTTCCAAATTTGGGGACCAACAGTGTTGAATGCAACAACATCCTTTTAACCTCCCAGCAAGGTCCCTGCGCCGGTGCTGGCACACACCACATCCAGCCACCGGGGACAGGCATATTCCACTGAAGGAACAAGAACTTCATACCCAGCCCTTTGGTTTTGTAACCCTCCCAAGGACCCACCTCTACAAGCCATAATGAATTATGAAACACAATATTCAAAACTAAGTCCAGAGCTTGCAGCAGAACCCAGCTCACCAAAGGCTCCTGCTGGAAATTTTTCATAGCGTAACAGTTTATTTTGTAGGCAGGAAGAGATCAAGAAAATTCATTAAGTCAGAGTAAGAAGAAAAAACTCCCCCTAAAGTGAGTAACTGCACTAAAGCAGTAGTTGTGAGCAGGCCAAGTACAGTTTAAGGGCTATACATCTTCACTTCCACAGTCTTGGAAAAGAAAAAGGAGTGACTTTGTTCTGTATGCATATCATCCACCATTTGTTATTGTCTGTCTATTGATGCTTACTTGAAAAACAAAATTTAATTAAACCCCACAGTACTGCATAGCCTGCCTCTGAAATATGCCTGCATTAGTGGATCATTACAGTAAATGAAATACAGCTTCATATCGTATTTTTCAAATAACGTCCTAAAACATTTACAAATTAAATAATACTCTTGCAGAGAGCAATTAAGAGACACAGTCTTTAGCAAGGGCAAAGAGATGCTTTCAGAAGTCTGAAATGAAACGTGAAGGCACTGATGCAGAGAGGTGCCAGAGGGCTCTTCTGGGCCTCGTCGAGACAGTTTTCCAGGTACCAGAAGCCAGATGAAGAAAGAGTGCCAGGTGAAGAGCTAGTGCCAGGTGAGCAGAAAGGGCAGCGTCCCCAAAGCCCCAAGGAGGTTTCAGCCCCAGCTCATTCAGGGCCTGGCGTGCGCTGGCACAGTCTGCCAAACCGGGGGGTGCCTGCACTCCTCTGCATGCAGGAGAGCTCAGTCCACCCACGCACCCTTTGTATCCTTTGGAAACCTGGCCAGAGTTGTACTGGTGAACCCTTGCAACCAACTCACAGCAGTGAAAATCCAGACTCTCAGCAGGCAGAGAAAAAGGATGCAGAAAGGTGCTCCCGTGGCAGGAGGAGAAATAGACTGCTTACATTTACTGGGCGCAGAACATAAAGGGAGCTTTGGTTTCTCAAGGTAAGTAAAAGCACAAGCAGGTTAGTGAGTTAGCACTGGTCACAGCAGCAATGCCTGATGTTAGGCAAAGAACAGAAGCATGATAAAAAGCAAGTGAATATTACATGAGCCTTACAGCTTGGGCTTGAAGAGATCCAAGATCTGTCTTTTCCTTAATAGCACCTGGGGTGATGCCAAGTGTTCTTTGACAAATTATTTACTCCAAGAAATAATTTTCCCTGAACCAGTGTAGCCCGTTGCTGTATCTTTCTTCATGTGAGCCTGGAAAAGACCATGCCCTGCAGCTCTTACAGCCCCATCTCTGTGGTGATGCACCAACGAAGGTATCAACTCTGGCAAGACAGCAAACCTCCCCAGAGCAAAGGCTGTAGATGGCTGAGCTGTCGCTGGCATGAGCCCTGGACAAAGGTGGGCCTGTGAGTAATGAGCATAAGTGGCACGGTCAGGCAGGGCTTTCACGAGAAGTGGAGCACGCTGGCCTATGAGTGGGCTGGAAATGGAGAAAAAGTCTTGCAAGGGCACCTCTGGATCTATTTTACAGCAAGATGGTAAAAGATCTGCAGCTGCTGCCCATACCAGTGATCAGCAACAGACAGCTGAATTCCCACAGGTCCTTCCGAGTTCTCATCAGTATGTGAATTCAGAAGAAAAACGTTTCAGCCTGGCATATAATCATTGAAAGCTGTCAAATTCCAGCTTATGTGGGGCTTCCTCTGCAGAAAGGATCCTTCCCTGTGAATCAAGGACTCCTCACCGACTTCCCATTGCAAAATTAAAATGAACAGCTGCAGCGAGGGGTGATCCATTATGCATCACCTTATTGGTCCTACAATAATAATGAGCACGGGGACCCAAAGACACTACACAGCACATAGCGAGGTTGGGCAAAAACCACCAGAATACAGAAAATCCTTCCTAAAGGAAAAATACAGTGGTAGAGAGGCATTGGGAGTGACAGAAAAGAGCTGGCACAGAGCAACCTTCCTGCACTGGGGAAAGCGACTCTGACAAGGCTGTGCGGGTCCAAACTGCAGAAGGCAAAGCACCGGCACTTGTGCACCAGCAATGCAACTGGCTCCTGACTTGCCCTCCTCACCTCTCATGCCAAAGCCTCCACCAGGATCAACAACTCCCACCCACTTTCCCATCAGTGGACAACGTGAAGGCTGCCCAGCAGCACTCAGGCAGATTCAGACTGGCTTTGGGCATTCCAGGCTGTGGCAAAGCCTTCCTGATGCTTAAAAGCAGTGCAATGGGCTTGTATAAAAGATGAAGACTGCTGAGCCTCCTGCAGCCTTCCTGAGGTGACAGCAATCTGCGTGCACTGTAACCATCAGGCAGCGAAAGCGCACCAGAACCGTGCTGGCTAGGCTGCAGCTCAAGGTTAAAAATGACCGGGTTTCACATTTATGGGTATTTGCAGAAACGTGCTCATCTGCAGCTCGCCAGCACACTTCTCGACTTCCGAACAGACCAAGAATGAGGTTTGGCCATTTGAAATGGACCAGACCGCTACTCCCAGTTTGCTGAAGGAAAGAAATGGAACGGGATGTCCGACAGGGAAGAAGCGGTACAGCACAAACACCTCGGAAAGTACCCTGCTTCTGCAGTTCAAGGTTAAACATCCCTTTTGTGCTAATTTCTGAGTCTGCCTCTCTCGAAAGCCGCGCCAGGTAATTACAATCATTATAACTATTATTAGACCATAATATTATTATAGCATTTTTGCTACACTTGACATCTGTTGGCTGATAGACTTAACTGGTACATAAGAAATAATTGCGCATAGATTTCTTGCAAATGAGCACCAACACGGAAGACATTAAAGCGTTCTGCGTTGAAAAAGTTAATTTTATGGAAGCACGCTTGAAATAAAAATTCTAAAATTAACAGTTAAACTTTTAAAAACTCTCATTAAAGAACCTATTTGGGTTTAAAGTAGGCAGCTCTTAAGAAAATCCTGACTTTTCTTTAGATGCTTAAAGGCATATACTTGGTGCAGGGTCTCCTTCAGATCAACATAGGCATCTTCTTCCCACCTATTCCAGTGACCCAGTTTTCTAAATCACCCTTCTGCCTTCCTTTTCCTCCTCCTGCAGCAGACTTCTGAATTATCTGGGCAAAGAGTCTGACTGCACAGAGAACCAGTAAAATCAGGACTCTGACAACCTGACCACTGAAAATCCTACAGAATTATCAGCAAACACTCATCTTGCATCCCACAAAGCCCAATGGGCTTTGCAAACTGGACTCGGGCTGTAATTTATCCACCACCGAGATTCCACCACAATATAGAGTAGAAAGCAACCTTTCTATCAGTATTTAAGTACAGCACACAGCTCTCCAGAGAGAGGGAAGTAAGTATCCAACAGAAACCAGAGGAATGCTTTAGGGAGGCTGAATTTTCTCCCCTGGAATTGAAATTTGTTCAGGTCACCCACCATCAGTTGACCAATAAAGGGGAACAAACAGGACACAGCTTGTCCACCCCACTGATGATGTCCTTGAAGCACAGCCTGAGCAAACAGTCACGGCCAGGTACCTCAAGTTGCCAGCATTGAGAAGTGGAAGAGATGGAAACCACAGAGGACCTTGTGTTGTCCTATAATTCAATGGGTCCCAAATTTCACCCCACACTTACACCAATGTGCAAAGAAAGATGGTATAATGGGTGGAAGTGCCCTTCAGAAAAGGACCAACCTCACAAAATTCAAAAAGCTGACCACAGTACTCAGTACTTACAGAACCCAGGGGCAGTTAGCGCTGGTCCTGTGTGAACAGAGAGGCTTTCTACAGTTAAATGTACTTCAGTTAAAGAAACTCCTTTTCCTTATGCTTAGTTCATGCTGAGAAGGTGACCAGTGGAGCCCTGGTCAAACAAGGTATCCTGCAACCACTCCCACAGCAACACACTCTTCAGGGATAAAAACGAGTGTAATTAATTTTTACAGAGCAAGGATTTTTTTTTCTTTTCTTGGTTTTTTCTGTTTGGTTTTTTTTG
>NW_010170773.1:429-4331 GCF_000695765.1 Mesitornis unicolor | reverse complement strand
TCCCTACAGCAGAGCAACCACACAAGGAACTCTGAATTGCTTGAGGAGAAAAATGTATTTTTACTGTCTTAGTCACACATAGAGAAGCCTGACTCTCACTGAGGACAGACCTACTGAGAAACTGTCCTGGTTTTGCTAGGACTAAATTACAAAATTCCCTTTTAGTGTTTCAGCAGTGTTCCCTTTAAATACTAAGGACACAAATTCCCCCATGCTTACCCCTCTCTTACCAAAGCAGAGACAACTGAGGAGCTCTAGGTGGAAAGCAGGGCTGAGCAACTGGAGGGCTGCCTCTGAGCGATGCATGTCCTAGTGAGTGCCAGCGAGAAGCCTCAGCTAAAAGGAGTTCGTGAAACCTCTTGAAAATCACCCAAGTATTCAGAAATGGGGCACAAATTTTGCTCTACAGAGATCTGCCCATCACGCCTCTCACCAGCACAACAGCATTAAGAGACACTTCACTGTATCCATCCGACGCTCTCAGGCAAACCAGAGGAACTCGGACTAGGAGAGTTCACCTTATGGAGGCACAGTGCTCATTACTAAGAGTAAAAGAAACAAAGCAACTCCCTGCCTCATACACTTTAGGGGTAGATATCAATGATTTCCTGTCACAGCAGGAGAAGATCCTCACGTATGGGCCCTCGGAGCTCAGTCCAGGTCTGCTTCTATTCATTCTTTTCATTAATGGCCTGAACAATGAAAGAAAAAGTACTTTTATAAACCCTGAAAGAATGCCCAGCAGTTAAGAGCTGGAAGCACTCTGGAGGTCATGATCAGAATTGATAAACTGAAGAAAAGTTCCAAAACCACCCACAAATCAATAAAAAGCAAGGAAAACCATGCAAAGACCCTTGGAAACAGCAAAAACAAAAATCAAGCACACAAATAAAGCAAGAAGGAAAGCTCTCTGAACAGTGGTAACAATGAAGAAAATCAGGGACTGGACTAAAAATGCAATGTATGTCAGTGTTGTAATGCTACAGCTCCAGTTGCAAAGAGCTAAACAACATTCTGGGATTTAATAACATAACATTCATAATTCTGGGCTGGAAGGCCATGCTCAGTCCTGAGTATTGCCCCTAAGAAACTTGCAGACAAACAAGAGGGTCTGAGAAACAACTGGAGCAGCCAGCAGTGTAAAATGCACAGCCTCTTGGCAGCTGTTGAAGGGTTTCTCCATCCCTGTTCCCCTCCAGGGTCATTATCAGCTCTCAATCAGTATTTAACAGCTCTGCACAAGGAAGACAACCATCCACTGGGCTCCCTGGTCTGAAGGCAAGAGACACAATGGCCAGCTTCATCTGCTGCGTAAGCGAGTTAGACAAACTATCAGGCTCTCTGAGACTGGCATTTCATCAAGTCCCAGAGTGAACTTGCCCCTGTTCCAGACTTGCGCTAACACTCACCGCCATCCAGTCTGGAGTTGAGCATCTCTCACCTGGCCTCAGGACAGAGGCATGGATAAAGCAGCTTTTCCAGCCCTACGTTTCATTTTAGCATCCTCCATCTGGCCACTCCTACACCACTACAGCAGTGACATCTTCGAGCTAAATTAACAGCTTTCTCTTCCCCAAAATACAATAGAGCTCCTCATCCTGCCAAAAGGGCACCCACACAGCAACAGAGAACAAGCATAGCCGTAACTGCCTCAATTCACGTCTTCATCACCTCTCATAAACGAGGTGCTTCAGCATAATTTGCCACCAAGCTACTTTGGCAGCAAAGACAGCCTTCCCATGCACTGCAGAGTGAGGACTGCTGACCTGCACTGCCCATGGGGAAGGGCATGGCCTACCTCCTCCCCTCTTACCCTAAACAAGCTCTATGCAAAGGGCTGAAGCCCACAAGGGTAATAATCCAGCTGAGTGGGCAAGCCCTGCCTACCCTAGGCATGATAATTTGAGGCAATGATTGCTGAAAGCAATTGAAACAATTGAAACAAGGTGTTTCAAAGCAGAGGCGAGCAGCTGTGCCTGCACAGCTGATGTGATATGCACACAGCTGCATCAAACCCCAACCAAAGGCTCTGCAAGAAATCCAGCCAGGGGGCAAGATCGACAAATCTTATGCAGAAGCCGGGTTTGACTTCCAGGAACACTCATGATTGCCCAGTGACTCCAGAGGATTTGGGGGTTTTTGAGTCAGAGCTTTAGCAGCCAGCTGCCTCGTGAACTGCAGCCAGAAGAGATTTGACAGTGTCTTTGTTAGCACGCGCCGTCGCCTTTCACGGGGCTGTTTCCCAGAAGATCCCGGGTGTCGTGTCATTTTTCACTTCAGGTGCTAAGAATATCTGTGTGTTAATAAAAAATAATAACCAGCTTTATAGGGAACTGATCAACAAAGTGCTCAACAAATCTTAATTAATGCTTATTCCCCTACTTCACAAGTGCAAGTTGAACGTTATTCCTCAGAGGGGAAAGCTGAGCAGTAAGAGCGCCAAGGTGGGGTACAAAAGCCACAAAGGGAGTCAGTAGCAGAGAGGATTAGCACACAGAAAGGCTGACTATTATCCCTAAATTTATCACAATAATCCACTGCCTTGCAAATATTTGGGGTACAGCTGACTTCTTTCAACCACACCAGCTCAGCTTGACCACACCTGTATTTAGTCTTCCATTTCCTTGTCAGGTAAGAGCAGACGGAGAAGGTTTGGGGGTGCTGGAGAGTTTTTCAGGTGTTTTAGTGCTCAGGCTAAAGAAATTCTCAACAGTAAAAAAGGAGAAGGTGGCAGCAGTAGCACCAGCCCTGGTCCTGTGCTGCTTTAGGGCACAGGGATGGCATTGTGGGTTCAAGGGCTATTCTGACCCCTCATTAGGAACTGCCAGTTTTCAACTTACTTCTTTAAAAGGAACATATTTGTATTTCTTCAAATCTAGTAAACACATGGTCACACAGATGGCAGATGCCAGGAACTTCTAAACATCGCTCTCACCTCTGTTAGCTGCACTTCTATATTAAAGTTTCTGGAGCAATATTTTGGACATTTCCACTATAGAAACAAGGTGCTGAAAAATAACAACATGGTGCAGGCTGGTCATTTTAAGGCAGGGTTGAAGAAAAGAAAGGAAAAAAAAAGAAGTCCATCCCTTAACAGTGCTACTCCCAGAGCACAAATTAATTCAGAAGGATCACACAGAACAGAAACACTGCAGTAGTACATTTGGTAAAGGACAGGGTGTGACACTGGCTTTTAACATAGAGACTGATCCACACTTAAAAGGTTTCCTACCTCGGCTGTACACTGGAGCAGCCCCCTCACATAGACAGCTCTACCAACAGAAATGTCTGTGCAGATTATACTGCTTTGCAAAGCAAATTAACCAGTATCAGTGAAGTCTTACTTTCTGCCTCTAAGCCATGTTTGTACTAGGTTAGTTCTATCAGCAAAACACTGTGAAATAACTAACTTGCCCCAAAGAAATTGTGTCTACAGAACTTGTTAGTGTAAACCTAGGCCATCCTGAGAGGCGGGTAGTGTTGATTATTTGTCAAAGATTACATCTAATGAAAGTGTTAGTCAACCACTTAAGTTAAACATTTTAAGGCAATATTCCAAATAACTGTTTATCTACAAAATCCCATTTGCTCAGTTTTCACTCCCTGGCTTTGCACAACGTGTAATTCCACTAGTTCTCTGGCAAGAGAGCCATATGCAACCACATACCAAAATAATTAAACAGTTTTAAAATGTAGGCCTCATGTTGCTGAGTGCACACCCTGAAGAAAAATCCATTTTCATGACCCAGAGCTACCCCAAAGAGAACAGGACACTTTTATTCCACACCTACCCAGATGCAAAAGGGGCTTGAGAACACCCAGCACTCAAGGTAGAATCAAAACCGCTCCTGATTTGTTTAATTTGTATTTAAAAACTATCAGTGTAAGGGACCCTGGTCTGC
>NW_010170773.1:0-398 GCF_000695765.1 Mesitornis unicolor | reverse complement strand
CCCCCCGCGCCCCCCCCCGCCACTCACTATGGGTTAGGCCCCGAATTTCAGAAACTTCCAGCACAGGCCAGCCCAGGCAGCAGCCTTCACTTCCAGCCCTGTCCGAGGCAGGCCGTAGTCCTCCAGGTTTGGAACAAACTCTTCTACCCCAGAAACAGCTCCCCGGGCCGCGCTCTCTCAAGGCCAGGGCAGGGCCCTCCCTGTGGGAAAGCAGTGCGGTGAGCGGCCTCCCCGCCCCAGCAAGGCCTCACAGTCGGCTCCCCTCGAACGAGGACGCCCGCAGGGAGCAACCCAGCCCCGCAGGGCCCATCTGCAACCTGGATCCACGGCACCAAGCACAGGCCGGGCCTGAAGGCGTCTCAAGGCCGTAACCCCACCTCGGCCCCGACCGCCCCCCC
>NW_010170772.1:8818-19790 GCF_000695765.1 Mesitornis unicolor | reverse complement strand
TACCTAGTTGGTCAGTTTTGGATCCGTGCCTCCCTGCAGGAGAGGATGCTCTAAGGAACAGCATTCCTCCTCCAGTTGTTTGCATCACAATAGCAGATCGCTTGTCTGTTTGTTTTTTCTAGCAGTCAGAAATGGATTGTGATGTTCACCTTAAGAAAACAAAAACTCAGGATTCTGGTAGGACCCATGCACAGCAAGAGGAGGAGACCAGTCTTGCAAAGACCTTGGAGCATATTATGGGGCAGCTGGATGTTCTGACTCAGGTATGGTTTTTCTCTTTAAGTTTGCAATGAAAAAGATACCTCTGACTGACAGAATTGGGAATATTTCGCAATAGTTTCATAGAATAAAAGTGTGGCTGGTTCAAAACCTCTTCTTTTTAGTAGTTGTTTTGATAAATCTGTCTTCATCTGCTTGTCAGATGGTCTCTGTTGGTTCCCTCACATCGACTTCCAGCTCAGGCCCTGCTCTTCCCCTAATTCCTTTATGCTGCAGTGTAGCAGAACACTGCTTGAGGCAGCTCTGCTACCCTGTGCTATGAGCCAAGGTTTATCTAAGGTGATGCCTAAAGGAGTGGTTGGCAGTAGGACTCTGTTTTGGTGAATAATTTCTCTCTTTTCCCTCCTCCTTTCTACTGCAGTCTATAGGTAAACTCTGTTCAGATCCCGCTCCTTTCCCCCACCCAACTTTCACCTACACAGTCCAATTTCTGCATTTTTCTCCTCCCATCAACAAGTCTGGGCCCTTCTGTGCCTCATCTCTGAAACATGCTTTTCACCCACACCTCGCGAACAGCTAATCCCTTGGTAAGGCACTAACATACAGCTCTTCCTCAGTCACTGAGCAGCGCTTGAGCAGTGCCAACCATTAATTGTGATCATCACCGTATGTGTTTACGTAATAAACATTTGAAGATAGAGCTGATTTTAACCAAATAGCCGCTCATTGCTGCTGGGAAGAAGTACCACTTCTCATCGCTGTCTGGGGCTGAATTCATTGTGCATTTTATTTTTTTAGGTATATGAGAGGCAGGGAGAAAGCACGGGATAGCAAACATTGGTGATCTCCTGTAGATGAGACCATGGTTGTAGTATGGAAAAATCCGTGCAAGAGGGTTTTTCTGAGAGTTTCAGTGTTGTTTCTGAGGAAGAACAAGCAGGTCTTGAGCACTTGGTATTGGACATACTGATTACGAGCCTAAGTTAGCTCTCTGTTCTCGAGAAGCACTTGTCAGAAAGTGTAAGATAATGGGCTGGAGGGCCCATCAGGAGGCTGAAGTAGGGCTGATTTAGGAATTAAAAAACACTCCAGGACTACAGACAGCCTAAAATAGGGTAGGGTAAAAACCGAAAGGTATTTAAGTTCATTTGGCTGAAATGCAAGGAAGCACTTTTCCTGTGATCTCTGAAACGCTGAACACTGAAGGGGGAAGAAAAGCTTGGATGATATTGGGCCCTCGTGCTCGTGAGTAAAATGGAACCCAGTGTATACACAAAATATTTTATTACTGTTTTTACGTCTCCCTGGTAAGTTTGGAATGTGATCGTTATCATTCGTTACATAAATCAGATCCGTGCTTCTGATGATGGATGTGTAATGGCTCCTTTTCAACTTAATAGGTGTTTAGAGGAGGCAAATACTGCAGTAAACAGTATGTGTGGGATTTAAACTAGATATAAGCAATGCAGACATCTCTCTCAAAGATATTGTGTAACCGTAAAAAATTCCAAATGTTGTTTTAAACCTCGCAGAAAGAGAAACTGAGATCAGTGGGGGAGGAATAAATTAGTAGGTTATAGGATAAAATTGGAAATAGGCCTGAAATTATAGTAAAAAACCCCAAAAAGCTGCCTTAAGTAGCTGCATTCAGCAAGCCTTTACTTTTTTGGTAGCTTTTTTGTCAGCCTTGAAGTGCTTAATTTCACATTGTGTTGCATTTTGTATTAGTGCTGCTTTAATGTATCTGTGCAAGTCGATGTTCCTGACACAGTTGAAATAGTTTCATAATTCTCCATTTTCATGCTAAGGTTTTAGTATTTCGCACTGAAACAAACCAACACCAGACAAACTTCAGCAAATGAGCCTGGAAGAGGTCCTCTTTCCTAGAGTAAGAGCTGGAGGTTCCTCAAAGAGGAGGAATGCAGGCAGGCAGCAAGGCAGAGCTGTGGGAGGTAACTCTGGAGGCATTGCCTCGCATAGATACCCTTGGTTTGTTCCAGTGCTGGTCACCTGTAACAGAGAAGGGACTGCAGCTCCGGTGGAGCTACTGTGACCCCTCTTTGACGTGGTTGGATGTGGAGCAGGAGGAGCCGTGGCATGCTGATTGCTAGCAGAGACCTAAGTGGGATGGAAACAGTGACTGGTGCTGGTAGGTTGGTTGTCTCTCCTAGCCAGTTTGGCCAAATCACAGCTGGGTGCTGCTCCCTGCACGTAGCAAATTCAAGCCAACTTTGTGTGTTTTATATGGCAGCTTTGGGCCTGCTGACTTCTTTTCTTTAAAGGAGGACACCATTACTTCTTCAAAAATGCAACAAACAGCTTTCATAAATAGCACATAACAGGTGTCAGTATTTTTCTGTTCTTGAAGAAGGGCTGAGGATGCTCCTGGTGCTCTGTTATAAACATTGCTTCACAATTCCCAAGTGTCGCTTGTTTAAAGAGAACTCTGATGGCACAAGCAGGGCCATACAGTTGATATAAGGGAAAGGACAGAGTCCCTGTGGTGTTTCCAGAAACCCTCTATTGAAATAGCCATCCGTGGGTTTTTCAGAAACTTGTAATTTGTCAGCTCCGTGGGAGCTTGGATGTTTTTCTCATGTGGTACCTTGAGTTCTTGTGCTCTTTTGTCCTGTCATAGTTTCTGACACTGTGTAATGTACCAGTGGGGGAAACTTAGTTTGATAAACTACTTTGGGAAATTATGCAAATATAAATGTAATTTATTTTCCTAATATTTTTTCCATAGCTATCATTTCCAGGTTTATTATGCTAAACGTGGTATCATGTAAAAGTGGGAAGGAGAGAAAATACTTTCAATTTCTGCTGAAAGATGTAAAAGTGAGACATCAGCTGAAGGCTGTCATCTCTTGCCAGTGCACAGCTCTGCTCTGAGCTCAGCAGTTACCTGTACCTTCCCTCTGCTGACAGTAGATTCCCAGATGAAGTGTGGTGTCAGGTACTTGGAGACAGTGGGATTGGTTTTATTCCATTACGAGGTGTCTTCCTGCCAGACGCCAACCGCAAGGAGAAGCGCTGAGGCTGTGGAGACGCTGTGTCCCGTGCAGGAGGATACACCTGAGCAGGCTTGCTCCTGCAGTTTGACACTTCAGTTCTCACCAGAGCAAGATGGATCAGAAGAAACCAGTGGCTGTTGTATGCCACATCTGGCAGTAACCACTGTAGCGAATAGATGCGGCCCCTCAGATTTACAGAGCTTCATTTTTATGGTGTTGACTTCGTTACTCTTTAAAGTTTTGGCAACGTTCTTTAAACTGGCCTTTGATTCAGTGAAGCCTTCCTCTCTTTCTCCTCACCAGACAGAAGATGTCTGTCGGGACATCTTTTGTTTTACTTGTAAGAAAGTGGCCTGATGTGACCTGACGGGGGTCTTCATATTTTTTTCCAAACGTGGTTTGTGTTTGGCCATACTTCACATGCAAATAAAGAAGTTAATGTTTGGCTGCCTCTTTCAGAAGAGCAGCACATGCTTCATAATTTTGCTGCCTTGAAGGATGGGGTGAAGTTGAGGCCTAGACATAAGCCGGCTGTTCCCAGTAGTTTTGGATTCTTTAAGGTGCCCTGTTGCCCCTTAGTAGGAAAGCAGGCAATTCACATCTGGCAAAGGGATGAGGAAGATGAGAGTAATAAATGTATTATATGGATGCTTTGCTCCTCCCTTTCTTGCAGCTTAGCATCTCATCAGTGTCTCAACGTTTAAAAATCCTGTTCTTTACTGGCATTTCAGAGATGTGAAAAGGAGGAAAGTGCAAAATGTTTAATGGTTGGATCTCAGGATCTCGGTGCCTGTATGAAGAGGTGGACTGAATTTTAAAGATTAAGGGGGAAACAAGCTAATGTTATCTTTTGGATAACTTCCTGGAACAGAAGGGTGTACTTTGTCTGAAACAAGAATGGAGCAGATACCAAGTTTACTTGGTTCAAAGGCATTTTCCTCACTTGCAGCTGAACTGCGCTTCTGAAGGAAGGTCATCTGAGTAACCAAAACTTGCATTTGGAGTGCCCATCTTCAGAGAGCTCGTATACTGCTGTCCTCACTCCAAACACCTGCAGCTGCCGTGTTCACTGTTAGTCTGTAGCACTGGTAGGCAATGGGCACTGAGGCAAAAGCTGCGGGTTTTATGTGGAAAGGAAGATGTCTGCTCCAAAGTTCAGAATCAGGTTAGCATTAAATTCATAAATAGCTGTGATAGTCCACCCACAGGAAACAGCTTTCTATTCTTCCCATGCTAATCTTGCATTGAAGCTGGGAGAAAACAACACAGTGAAATGGAGAAGAGTTGATAATTCTGTAAAATAATCCAAGCTTGAACTGGAGGACAGTCTAGCTCATGTGAGATTAAAGGATTATTTCACTCCGGAAAAGATTGCAGAGGGAAGAACCAGAAGAAGTTTTTTTTAATTAAATTCCTTAGCATAAGAAAAGACTTGGACACAAATGAGTTGCTTTCTAATTAAAATTGGAAATGTTTGTATGTGCAGTGCTTATAATGAAAATTAGTAAAGTCAGATTTGTTGTTTGTTTGTTTGTTTGTTTTTCAATGTGGACTCCAAAGCCTGTGCTGGTAAGGAATGAATGTGACCTCTTGAGAGGTATTGAATGTACATTAAACAATTGGTTTCATAAAATAAATGCTTTTATGACTTCAAGTAGTTGCAAGTCAAGATAAAAGTTTTGGTGGGGTCTTTGTTTGTTTGTTTTGTGTGTGTTTGTCGTAAGTGCTGCTGCCTCTGTGCAACTTCTGGGTTTCTGTGTTGCTCTCAAGACTGGAGTACCCACTGGCTACAGGCAGACCCAGCGCACAGAGAGAAAAGCTGCGAGCAGTTTTTATTCCGAAAGAAATGATTTGAATTCCAAAACACTAATTTAAAAAGTTGCTGTCTGAAAAATCTGTGAAATGCCAGATAAGCTTGTTTTTTAAAACCTTAATTTAAAGAATGCAGAGGCTATTTCTCCTGAGTCAAAACCATCTCTTGGGGATATAGTAGCTTTGATCTCTCCCTCAAAACAACTGAAGTACCCTGATTGTTGCCAGTCTTCTGTATGATACCATCAGAGCTACTTTTTTTCTGAAATTCACTTCCAAAATATGCGTGTTAGAAAATCTCTAAGTCTTGATGCAAATACATTTTTCTTCTTTCTAAGACCGTCTAAATTAAATGCTCTCCTAGGGATGTTGCTCTATCAGCAGGACTCTGTCTAAAGGCTAGCTTCTCCTAAGTGCTGGTCCTCTCCTCCAGAGGACCTTCATCTTCCACTGTCCTTCAGTGGGGAGGAAGACTGAACACCTCCCACAATTTGTTTTCACAAGCAGACCTTGAAGATTAATAGAAGTTGTTATTTGGCCATTGGGTACCAGCAGCTGGGTCAGTTTAGCTGAGTGATTTGCATCCTCTCAGAGGTAGATTGGGTGGCAGAGGAAGGAAGTCTTGTGGTTGAGGGAGACCTCTGGTCATTTGCATTCAAACCTCTGTATTGTGCAGTTGTTCTCATGGTACTTGCTTGGATATTTTGTTGTAGCTCACCATAACCTGTGTTTTCATACTTTGTGGTGCAGCTTGAAGTCTCCTGACTCCTTTTGTTCTGCTGGTCTAGCCCCAGAGGTGTAGGAGCTCTGCACCAAGGAGACCGCCTGTGCCAGCATGGAAGCTCGCAGCCATCCCCTTCCAGAAACTCGCAGGATCCGATGCAAGCGCCATCAGTTTGACTTTGGCTGGTCAACTGTCAAGACTGAAGCAACAGCGATGTGTGATGAAACACTTTTAGTAAGAGGGCTGTGAATGGACAGGCTCAGTTACAGGTGGCGTCACCACACTGTGTGAAAGAAACTGGCAGGACCTGTGCCTCATCTTCTTTGTGGCTAGGATTGATTGAATACAAAGGACATCCTTTTCTGTCCTCCAGGGTCCCTTTGGTCCCTGAGATACTGGTAGTGACCATGCTGCTTGGTCTGGCAAAGTGTATGATACCAGAATTTTTGGGTACTCTTGTGTGGTTTTCCTACTGCAGAAAGCACGATCACTGCAAGTGAGACTGCAGCGCAATACATGAGCTGTCTTCGTTCTGAAATAATCAGTACACTCTGTAAATCAGCACGATGTGAAATACTCTGTGCAAACAGGCTGTGTGAGAATTCACCTCAGAGTTTGCGTTCTTAAAGCAGTTGAGATGCTGAGGAGCTACTGAACTCAAAATACCTCTAAGGTAGCAGATCTTGTTTTAGTCTGAGCAGATGAGGAGCTATCATTTCTTTAGAAATCATTTCACATTTTTTAAAGAAGCCGTAATTGTGTCTTTGATCTGTGGGGTAAAGGCTCTGACTACTAGAGTAAGGCTAGTCCTGGCATGCAGAGACCCTTGCATGCGTTTGCTACATAAACTGTTAAGAACTGTGAAGGCATCGTACCTTGTTGTACTCTTACGTATGAGGCTTACTTTCTCAGTCCAAGCTGCCAGCTTTTGCTGAAAATGCTTCAGAGCATACTGAATATCAGTAGCTGGTGTGGGCCCCATCTCAAAATGTGTTCAAATATAACTTGCACACAAGGAGCACAGCCTAGATTTCTTTAAGGGTGCTTGCTAAGAACAGGGGCCTGCTTTGAATTTCACTGGATTCAGTTGCTGAGATTGCAGGGAGGCTTGACAGCAAGTCAAGGCAAAACCTGGTACAATGGGAGGAAAGGCTGCTTCCTACCAGACAGGTTCATGCTTGAACCTCAAAGTGACTTTTGCTCTACAGGTTGTCCCCTGAGCCTTTTAATCTTGCAGCTGAAGTTCGGTATTTGAAACTATTGTTGGTGGAAAAAGTTGGGTTTTTTCTATGGAAGGTAGGTAGGGCTACCCTGGTGCAAACCCTTCCTGTGGTAGTTTATTTCACTCATTGCATTCATTTAGAGAAAGGACTCCCAAGCTTAATTTACCTGGATATTTGTGAGTTCTTGTCTCCGCACAGGACGGTGTACGTGCTCAGCACTGTGTTTAGTGAGTGTTGGCACTACCCTTCTAGTGATCTGCTTGTAACGACTGAGGCCTCTTGTTGACATTACTCACTTTAACTAGTGCATTCGAAGGTGGGCCACTGTACTCCTTTCTTGCAAGACTGTTGTTACTTTTCAGTATAAGGCCGGCAGGTCCCCTCAGTGCTGTGCAGCAGTCTGTAGTGCAGGTGTCACAGAGTTGTGTCCTGGAGGTACACAGGTATGCCTGAACTCACCCGTTAGCACTTGCCGAGGAGGGACCCCTGGATGCTAAGGCAGCATTTTCATGATGTAGTTTACTTGCTGTACTTCATGGCCATGTTTGGGACTGAAATCGACTGAATGACCATTTTGAGGGAAGACCATAGGAAGTTACAGCAGGGCATTGAGCTCGTCCTTACAGAGGGCAGAGCTCTTAAGCCTGCAACTCCAGGTCAGACTTGACAAGTCTCATTCTGCAAATCCATGGGCCATCTGTAGTCTTCACTGTGCCTCCTGAAAGGCACCCCTAAATCTGGGGGGAGAGTGAGTGCATGAGACTTCTGCGTGTGTTGCGTGTTCTTTTGCAGGTGAGGTTTTTCCATAAATTGAAAAGAAAACACTTTCTGCATAGATTAACATGTCAGATGGGAAAGAAAACATCTGAAGTGGTAGAAGTAGTATTTTTTCTTGGGTTATTTGATGTGTTATTGCCCTACAAAATCTGTTTCAGCATATGCTTAGAAAAACCGGTGAGCAAACTTTTAAGAATCTTTTTATTTAAGTAAGGCTAGGAAACTACTTCTACCTCCGTTGAGGTCAGTGGAGAGAAGGATTTTACGTTAAGAAATGATGACAGGAACAGAAGTGTAGTACTTTGCCTGCACATAGCCAGGAGCACATCTCCTTTGCAGTTGGTGTGCAGGATCGTACCCCTTGTGGGCTCAGCCAGGCTGCTGCTACCTGATCTGAGTAACTGCTGTGCCAGCATGAGCTGGTTCTGGGGTCCCACCATTACTGGTGATCAACGGGAGCAGTGCTGTGTTCCCCATGCTGTTGTGTGTGCTAACTCAGTCAAAGCCGCTGCGAGTGGCACACTGAAAAACCCGTATGCTGCTTGCAGGGCAGGAGCTGCACCTTTTTGCTCACAGAGCAGTCATCTGTCGGCAGCAGGAGCCCAATGTTATCCCACTGTTCTGTGCTCTCGCCCGCTTTGCCTCCAGCCCCAGGTCAAGCAGTGCCTGAGTTACTGAGCAGCCATCTCTCCAGGGGGATCTCTCTCCTGACAGGGACTCCCACCACTGCTCAGAGGGTTGCTGGTGGACTCTGCTTGCTTGCTCTGGGCTCTGCTTTTCAGGTTTCCTCTGGCAGTCACAGAACTGGTTTCTGTTGGCATTTAGTTAGCACCTGGTTCCCCTTATCTGTGGTCCTCAAAAGAGACAGGACAGGTTGCCCCTCCAGGGCTGCTGCAAAAGCCTCAGCCCTGAGGCCAGCAGTTCTGAATCTGCCTCTGCTACTTAATCAGACAGGGAAATCCTTAACAGGGACCAAGGAAAGGATGCTGATGAAAGCATCTTGGAACAGCATCACAAATCACTATTGTTTGGATCGAGGGAGTAAAAATAACATGGAGGAATAGCATGGGGGCTTGTCATCATGTAAGCAAGTGTGACTAATGGGTGCTTCAGTTTAGGTATGCTGGGGGAGGATGGAGCTGAATATTCCCCAGAACTGAAAAAGTAAATAGGAGGCAACTTTTTTTGTTTTCTGTGTAGTTTTTCATTAATATTTCCAAAGAGAAGAGCAGGATTTTTCTAGGCTAAGTCTGCAAAGATGAATGAAGACAAACGTTGCAGGAAGTGTTGGTAGAAGTGATTTAAGTTTTCTTTTGTGTGAAAATTTTCATATTCTGTTCTGGTGTCCATAGTAATGCTCGATACGTTAAAGTAATGTCAGAAATACTCCTTAAAAAAAGAAATAGGTTGATCTTTCTTCTCACTTAAGCCGAAGCTGTTATCCTTCTGCAAGTTTGAGCCAGGACTTTAATGAATTATCCGGCATTTACTCCCTGATGCACAGAGGACACATGCACTGTGCTCCTGACGCAGCAGGAAGCCCAGATCCTTGAGTGCAACCCTGCCTCCAGTGAATCCTCGCTGGACCTGGCTGACAATGATTTCCTCCTTAGCTTAATTCTTGGTTCTTATCTTTTGAAAAGCAGTAGCAAACACATGCAGTGAATGGATGCAGTTTAATTTGCCTACCAACAAGGACTTGCTTTATAAATAGCAAGATGGAAATACTGTAAAACTCCGTCAGCTGCTAATAAAGGAGCTTTTCTTTTATGTGTAAGTCACAGTAGAGCACTAACAGCAGCTGGGCAGTATTTGTGCTTTCCCTTACCTTCCTAGGATGTCTGATGCCCTGTGTATTTTGGGCATCATATATTCAAGTCTAAATGGACTGTAGTCATCAGTTCCTACTTTGGACTTCCTGGGTTTAATTTCTGACTGCTGCTTTTCCACTTTTAGTTTCTAAAAAATACTCTCTACGAGTTTCCTGCTCATACTTACATGCAGTTTTCATTCCAATAAATATTTTCCTTACAGCTTTTTCACAAATTCAACACTTTCTGAAATCTGCTTTACTTGTGCTTAATCTCCTCGCGCTGCATGGAACAGCACTTAACTTGTCTCGGCAGGATGGTGGTGGCATTAATCATGGGATATGGGAACCACAAGTAATTCGGGGCTTTGCTCCTAGCAGGACAGTGTGACCAGGACATTAATTGAGGTGACTGTCTTTCTAAAGGAAATCTGATGCAGTGTTTCATCCCCTCCCCCTTTATAACAGGGTCTGGAGTTACTGGTTCTTTTTCAGATGGAAAAGCCAGGATCCCTACTGCTTTTCATTCTCTGGTTGCTTGCAGGGTAGGATCTTTGGTGTAAACCCCTGGTAGACACTCAGCCTGCTGTGTTCTGCCCTGAGTAGCCTTACTCCTGACCTCTGTGAGATGAACACTAGGAAATAGCATGGCTGAGTAGGAAAATGGTGAAATCCTCTCTCCTTTGGACAGACAGGAGGGCTCCTGCTGGCTCTGGGGCATCTGGGCTGTTCCCTGCTGGCTCCACATGTATTCTTCTGATCTCTGTGTACTGCAGTTCTTGAGCCTCAACGGGGTGGCACTAGAGAAGGAAAAACTCAGATGAAGCTGGTGCTGATCCACAGCCCTTTCTGAGTTTGTTGATACATGGTCTTGCAAGACGGCTTTGCCATAGTCCCTGTGTTGTTTTCACTGTCTCTCCTCCTCCACCCCCACCATTCGTCTCGTTCCCCAAATCATTTTACAGGAGACTTTTCCTAGTCTCAAGTGGCCTTAGCCAGGCTATTTCCTCTCTTTGTGCTTTTGTTTCCCCAGCTATAAAATGGGGATAACGAGACCTGCTTGCTTTTGTCAGGCACTTAGAGATGTGCTTACGAAATGTGCTATTAAAAGGCTTTCTATGTATAACTTCCATACAAACAGTGGTTGTCCGAGTTTATTTGGATTACTTTATTAAAGTTCCAAGGTTCTGAACATCCTTTGTTTTTAACAGAGGATGTTATTTATGCAGTAAAAATGCTCAAAATGTGAAGCTATTGATTGTTGCTGGTAAGTTTATGGATATTAAAGCATTAAATCATCATTGCCTCTTATCAGTCATTCCAGTGTCTTTGGCAGCTGAAAGTGGTTCTGCATAGCCAGATCCCTTGATTACCTTGGAGTGGTCAATAAAAA
>NW_010170772.1:0-8787 GCF_000695765.1 Mesitornis unicolor | reverse complement strand
CAGCAGGAACTTTTATTGCCCAGTGGTTAAGATGTTTTTCCTGTGCATCCTGTACGTGATGACTTCAGCTTGAGGAGAAAGGTACAGCCATCCTTTGAAGGGCAACTGGATTACACCAAAATATCCAGGCATTCTGTTGAGGTAGATATTGCCACTTTGGGGTTCAATTCCCCTCCATCGCCTGGTGCACTGCCTTATGCTGGGAGGGTTTTCTTGTCATGGTGCAGCAAGTTTTGCGTATTTTAATTGCAGCAAACCAACAGCATTTAGGGAAGGGAGGGAAGAGTCAGAAGCAGAGAGGCAAAACGAAAGCTAAACCCAGGCAAAACTGTTCAAAACCTCTGTGTCTCGTCAGCAGAAGTGTCTGGTGGCTCTCCAGTGCCTGGTGGCTCATGGACGTGGAAGGACAAGACCTGTAAGGACAGGACCTGTCCTTGAAAGGAAATGCAGAGCCCGATTTGAAAGCTCTGAGTGCAGAAAGGGGTGCTCAGCGTTGTCTGCAGGAGAGCTTTGTGCCTGCTAGCCTCTGCTGCTTTTCTCTGATGTTTCATGGGGCTCAGCCCTGCTAAAGTGCTGATACTGGAGTTACAGCCTTGATGCACCTTCAAATACTCCTGTGGATTTAGCGTTTTATTACCCACTGAGAATACACTACGTAGCTTGTCTGTCAGCGGCTCAGCAGCAGCTTTCATTGTGTTTTGCAGACGGTTTCCATCCTGGAGCAGAGGCTGACGCTCACTGAAGACAAACTGAAGGAATGTCTTGAGAATCAGCAGAAAATCATCCAGCACAAAACGAACTGATTTCCTGAGAGAAGAGGGGGGAGCTGAAGGTGCTGGGAGGTTTGAGGATGTTTGTGTTCTTAACAGACTGCACGTGACTTGCTTTTTAATGATTTTGCGTGGTGTATTTTTCAATCGGAATGTACAGTTATTGTATCTGTAAATAAGCTTTGTTACTTTACTAAAATTAAAGGAATATTTTATGCATAAACGTGGATAATGATTGTTGACTCCTGGGTTTTTCACCATGTGGTCCGAATACTAACTAGGAAGTTTGCATCTCTCCCAGCTTGGGTGCTGCTGAGTTAGTTTTAAAATGTTTAAGCATCTTGGAGTTGCCACATGTCCGGCGCTGGCTGTGTTAGATTTGTTGCTGAGGTGTGTGCTGGCTGTAGGTGACAAGCAAAGAGCTCTCAGGATATCTTGGGCAGTGGGAATTCACCTCTGTTCTCAGGCCATAGCGAGCAGGTGAGGTCCAGCACAGTTGGCCCCTGGAGAAGGGTCAGTCTCACCTCAGTCCCAGGTGGCACCTGGCAAATCTGACAAAGACCTTTTCAGACCCTGGATGGTGTCTGTGCAGAGGTGATTAACTCCAGTGGGGGGATTTAACCTGCTCCCTTATGCCAGGTGTGAAAAACAATGGCTGGAGGCTAGAAGAGAGGCCCTGGTGGGTCAGATGCAGGGTGGATTCCAAGCGGATTTTGCTTTGTCTTTGTCTTTTCTCCTTAAATTAAAGGCAGGACAGAGGGATAGGAAAGGCAACTAAATAAAACATTTGCTCTATCATGGAAATTTTTTCTTCTCACACCGGACTGCCTTTAATTTTTGGTCATTTTTGCAGATGTTTTCACAGTTGAATAGCTCATCACTCGCACCTATGCTCTCACCCTTCACCCCTCATCGCTCCTCCTGACATTTTCAAGGCTTTACCAGATGTTCAGTATGTAGCTGCACAAGAATTTAGACTTCTGGGAGATCCTGTTCTCCAACACCTCTTCTGCTAACGCACACTGGAGGTCTCCTTTCTCGCAATGAACTATTACCCACATTCCTGGAGAAAGGAGCTGCAGGAGCGTGAGCACTCTGGGGTTCATGAAGCCCTCCTCACTGCGGTCTGTCTGACCTCTTCAGTGGGCAGGCTGCCCCGGCCCCTGCCCTTGGTGGTCTCTCCTGTGCAGCTTCCAAGGCCCCGTCTCCAGATGTGCTGTGGGCATTCTGGATGCTTGCCTGAGGCCTGGCTGCCATCCTTATTTCTCGTGGGGCTTAGCAGGTCTTAATGCCAGCCCATGCCTGTTTGTTTTGTTTATTTTCCTTTTTTTGCACCTGTTTCTGTTGCAGGCTGTGTCTGCTGGTACAGTGTCTTGATAGACTTAATCCTCCTCGTCCCATCTGAGTGAAGCTGTTCACGCTCCCCTGCCATTGCCAGGAAGCTTCTGGTCTCCTTCCATCCTGGTACTTTCTACCTCTCTAAGAATCCCTTGCTGGCATTATCACAATATTTCACTCTCTTATTTGTTGGAAGCTGAGACCTTTCTCATTTCCATGCTTATTGGGTTCGTTATAAATCTGAGTTTCTCTGCTGTTTTCTGTTTCCAAGCTCTAAGTCTGATAAATCATTATTTTCTCTTAGATTAATGGAATCAATTCAGTGATATTCCTCTGTGCTCTTGCTGTGAGCTTTCGGTGGCTTTCTGCTGAGCATCTGACATCAGCTCCACTGAAGGTCTGACAGACAGGTATGGACAGACAAGTGTCTGCCATGGGGAGGAAGGGACTCAGGGACGTGTGGCCAATTTGCTGCTAGGAGAAGGCTGTTCCTGCCCTGATCTGCTGCTGCTGAAGTGATGACATAAATGAGTTGCAAGAGCCTAATTTATCAGCTTGCTCCTCAACATTGTGGACTGGCCTTTGGGGTGGAAGGGAGAAGAAAATTTAAGCTATTCCAACATTCACCAGTTTGTAAGCTTTCCTTTGAAAATGGCCTTAGCTTTGTTTTAATGTGTAGTTTCTAATGTCTTGGAGACCACAGAAGCAATTTGTGTGCAATATTTTTGTGAGAATGGCAGTACAAATAACTTGGGCGTATCTCATAGAGACACTTTTTCCTTCCAGATGTTCTGAGTGAATCCATTTGAAAGATTTAAGTGTGCTTCACACTTAACAGATGAGATGCTCAGGTGCTGGAGGGCAAGCCTGTGGGGTGTGAGGAAAGGTGCTTTTCTGGACTCAACTTCTTAAAAGCACTTGATTTATGCTTAAAAGCGTTTGATTAATGTATTGCTGTAGAGGTAGCCCAGGGTGGTGAGTGTGAGGAGTCAGGAGGAGAGGGGAATCTAACAACCTCTGTATGATTTAAATTGGAATAAACATCATCCGAAGGGGATTTCTTGTGACGGTACACTCTGTCTCGATCGTTTCTTGTTCCAAATCTCAGCGACTTGCTCTCTGTTTCCTCTCCTTACAACCTCTTACCTGGAGTAGGATACCAGGACTTAAAGCGTGCAGGCACCTCTACAGGGTGGCTATTGCTTGAGAGGCAGGCAAGGGGTGGAAAATACAAGGTTTAAATTATAATCCTTGTATTAAACATTAAACAATGCTTAAACATTGAGTGATAATCTCAAAAACGCATCTGAGGAGCCCAAATTCTGCTTCCTGTCTTGTCCCTAGGCTCCATGCTTAGCTCTGTCTACCGAGCACCACGGTTTTTGAGCACTGAGGACGGAGTAGCCTCCAGAGTGAGTTAAATCCACT
This sequence comes from Mesitornis unicolor, assembly GCF_000695765.1. Classification (NCBI taxonomy): domain Eukaryota; kingdom Metazoa; phylum Chordata; class Aves; order Mesitornithiformes; family Mesitornithidae; genus Mesitornis; species Mesitornis unicolor. The sequence continues at coordinate 5,251 of NW_010170772.1, read as the reverse complement.
TTTACACTCACTGTCTTTTGACTTGTGAACATCTGCGGAGCCTGATCTGTGAAGCTGTTGGGGAGCAGTGGACCCGCTGGGCGAGGAGGAGCGCGGTGTTTGTACTTGGGCCGGCGTGGCTTCTACACCGCGTGAGGATGTGCCCTGCCTCGAAAGCCGCTTGTGGTGAGCTCTGCACGGGAGGACTGCAAAGAGTTAAGGATTTTGTTTTGGATCTCTAAGGGTGCTGGAAGCCAAGTTCTTAAAAAAGTAGTTTAATTTGTTGCCATTACATTTGCCAGACGTATGACCTCACTAAACTTTTAGCAACGGTTCTTTGTGCCCAGATTGGCCTCTGGGGAACCCGGCGCTGCTGCAAATGGCTTTTTGGCTGCTGCGAGCACGGAGCATGTTAAACATTACCATCATCTGTGAAAAAGTAAAAATCTTCAAGCACTGCCCGCTTTCCTTCCTGTCTGGGACCTGGAACTGGACGGATACCACAGCTGAGCTCGTAACTGAATAGGCAAAAACAGCAGAGCGCTGTGGTGTTGACTTTTCTGGCTGGGGAGCGAAGTGGCCAGGAGCATCCTCTGGACGCGAGTCTGCCAGCCAACTAGAAAACAGAATCCAACTATGATCTAAGGGGCTAAAACTGGCCAGCCTCGTGGTACAAATCACTCCTTATATAACCTCTTTAAAGAGCTGCTTTTGAACAAAATGTTTTTTGACACATGAGTGAGTGGGAGGGGAGGGAGGCAAATCGTTTTGCAAAGGTTTGTCACTTGTGACGTGAGAGCAGGGCCGTTTCTTCTCTTCCTTTTAGGAATCGTTGGTCTCTAAGTGCTTCTCAAATGGCACGACCCGATCAGCTGTGGTTTTGGGAAGGAAATGCGATGGGAAAGAAGATTCTCTTATTGGTGCTCATCTGCATATTTGACCTGGATTTAGCCTGCTGTAGGAAGCTTTATGTGCATCTCTGTGAAAGCTGGGATCTATTTCCAGCCCTGCAACAGAACTGCCATCACAGGCAAGCATCACTCTTCAATCCCCTGCTCTCCTTGTCAGGGGAGATGCATATAAATGACTTCTTTTGAGGTGCAGGTTCTGGGGATGAAGAGCTCGTCAGACATCTGGACATAGTGTCAGGGAAGAGAGGGGTGGGCTCCCTTCCAGCAGGCGGCTCTCCAGCATACTTCGCTTTCTCCCCGGCTCCTTGTGGCACAGCAGCCAGCACTGCTGGGGGTGTGTGCTGAGCGCCTGTCTGCTACTCAGCACCTGTGATGGTGTCACCTGGGGCTGCCGGTGGGGTTGGAAGTCAACTGGTACCAGTTCTGAGCAAAGATCAGGGTACGTGCTTGCGTGCTGGGAGAGGATGCTGTGACTGGCCCATGAGACAGGCCAGGTGGCCACTGCTTGAGGCCATGAATTTGCCATCTGCAAGGAAGTCTTTCCCCAGTGGCCACCCTTAGATTTCTTTATACTCACTCCAGCTCTCCAGTTCTTCCTCCCTGATAACGCAACGCAGCTGGAAACACGCAGGGTTTTTTTGGTCACAGAATAGTTAGGCTGAATCAGCACCATGACCCGGTGCCAAAAACTTGTCACCTCAGTTCTCCTTTGCTGTTTCTGCTCCCTGCAGGCATGTTCCATGCAGCTCATAACTCACCGCCGCCTTCCGGACACGGCTCAAGCTGAGGATACGGTGACGCTCTGTGTGGCACTGTGATGGTTCTGCAGTGTCTCATGAGGAAAGCTGGTCCTGCTCACTCCGGCTGCCCGGAGATGGTGGCTGTTCTTTCAGCTGGTGATCGCAAGGGTTAAGCTAAGCAGCTGCCTGGATGGAGCACTGCATGGCCTCTCTTCCTCTCTGCTGGGTGCTCTCAGCAGTGTTTCCATCATCAGGTTTGCACAGCCCTGCTGAAGGCCAGGGCCGACCTTTGGTGTGCAGATTTCCCAACTGGAGGGAGATCTTCACTGCTCTGCTGAAATGGGCAGATCCCACAGGAGTGTGGGGGGCACCATGAGGTCCTCCCAGGAGGAAAACCTCCTGCCAAGATGGTATGGGCTGGGGGGAGTCACTGCTTTTTCCCTTCTGTGACTCCACTCTGCTATGTGTAGATGCTGTAACAGCAAGAAAGGCTCTGCCTGCTGCTACACTTGGTCCCTGTGGTGCTTAACTGAGATGGTTTTCATCCTATGAAGGACTGGGAACATCCTTTTTTTTTCTTTCTTCCTTCTTCCATCTTCCCTTCCAGTTACTCAGCTCCTCCAAAAGGCTGTGGACGTTGTTCCCTTTTTCCTGCAGGCAGCAGATGTTGCTTTCTACGTCAGTGTCTTCAGATGCAGGCCTGTGGCTGGAGAAGCTTCTCAGTGCATGTAGGACTCACTAAACAAGAGCTTTCTCCAGGAGTTAGGGATGGAGATTTTGGCTTTTTGTGCGTGTCCCTTGTGAGTATTGGTCAGTATAAGACAGAAGTAGCTGTGCTGTTGCAGAAGCTGCAGAGTGCTCCATTCTCCTGTAGTAAACGTGGTGGGAGCAGAAGCGTGTGACGTGTCACTGCTGAGAGCTGGTGGCACGAGCCAGTGTGGTTGAAAGCTTCATCTGTCTTAATCACAGATCTTTGGAGAGACTCCGGGAGCGGGAGGGAACGCTTTGGTTTTGCAGCTTTGCCTCTCTGTTGTTTCGTCCCATCCTGTGTCTGCCTATGGTGGTGGTTGAGCGTCCCCAAAAACGTCCCCAAAGCAGCTTCAGACTTGGTCAGTGCAGCGAGGTCGAGCTGGTGCGTGGGTTCTGCTGTTGAGTCTGTAGGGAAAGACATCACTTGATGTGGAGAAGCTTTGCACGGCAAGGCTGTAACAAGCTCACCCTCCACTTGCCGTTTCTTCCTTTCTCCCGCCGTCTGCGCTGGGCTGCGGATGAGGTCTGTTACCTGCACCTGTTACCGGGGTGGTGCTTTGTGTGTGGAGGTGGAGCGAGGCAAAGGGCTGCAGTGGAGATGGCAGCACTCGCCTGGGAAGTGCCTTACCCCAGGCTTCAGGTCCGAGAGTGCAGGTGGGAAATGGGAAGTTGGCTCGGTTGTCGGTGCTGATGCTACCCAGGAAAGCTGCTTTCAGACCCTCCTGCTCACTGGGCATCCACCCTGTCATGCTCCACAGCAGCAGTGGCACAGCTGGAAAGCATCTGGCTAAAACAGAACCATAGGATGGGGGGCTGGATGTACTGGAACAGAAGCTCTTGAGATGATGCCCCAGCAGCAGAGACTAAAATCTTGTAGGTCTGATAGAGAGGAGTGATTTGGGAGAGGTACAGCTGCCTCGCCATGGGGCTGTTTTCTTCTTTCAGGGCTTGGTCTTCAGTACGGTGACATGACAGAATACTGCGGGTGTTTCCACAGCTTCAGGAGTGAGAAGGCAGGCTCTGAGCCTGAGTGTTTATGGAGCAAGACCCCTCAAGGTGGTTTGTTTGAATATGGCTGTACCTATGTGCTGTAAAGTTGATTAACAAATAACTTTAATGCCCCTTGATCTTTTGCTTAAAGATCAATGCGTGCCCGCTGGGTTGGTTTTTGTGTAGCTTCTGTTTGTCTCCTAAGGGAGATATTATTTGACCTGTGTATTTGTGTGATGTGTTTCTTTCCTTTGCCCTATTATTTATGAAATCAATAGAGCTTAAAAAGGAACACACCGCAAAGTGTCTGGAGCAAGGTGTGCTGGAGGAGAATGCAAAAACCTGCCTGCGAGCGTGGCCTTTCCCAGACGGGGGGAGAGGAGCTCACCTGCGTACAAAGGGGTGGTTTGTCCACGAAAATGCCTTGACAGCAGGAGCAAAAGCAGAAATTCTTGCCTTGTGACACTGTGACATGCAGGTCACACAGTGAAGCAGAGGCAGGAAAAAGGGAGGTCATGGGATCGATCTTCTAAATTTGGCAGCCCAGGTGGGAGAGGGGAGGGGTGGTCTACACTGAAATTCTTGAGATAACTTTGGCTGGGGCTGTGTCGGTGGCACTGAGCAGGCTCGGTTTGCTCTGGAGACTTCGCAGCAGTTCGTGGGGCTGCTTCATCTCAATTTTGGAAGGTGGATCTGTTGCTCTGTGCAGCGCATGAGGGGGTACAAAGCTGTGCCTTGTCCATGCCAAGGCTGTCACTTACTGGCACGCCTGCAGCAGCCCGGGTTTTCCTAGAGTTTGCCATGTGTTCCTTTGCTTCTAGGGTCCCCCATCCCAAACTGTCCTGCTGCTTTCTGAGCTGTGGCCTTGCCAGTCTCCCCATGCAGGCCAGGAAAGTCAAATTCTGCGCTAAGGAGGTCGTGGTGAGCAGTCTCAGCTGACCCAGCCAGCAGGGATATACCTCATAGCCACCCTTTGCAAGAAATGCCAAAAACGTCTGAGTGGCGGCCCAGGAACATCCTGGCTTTGCCTCCTCTCTCTGCACCTGTGCAAGCTGGAGAAGGGACCTCAACCTTACAGCCTGGCTCAGGTACAGTCATGAGCTGGCGTGAGGAAAGAGCCAGCTCTTACCTATGCTCTGCTGGCTGCTGGCATCAGTGCCCCAGCCCTGACATGGGTTTTTTAGAGGGACCAAAGCCACCAGAAGAAGCAGCTGATGTAGTGCCTGTCTTTGATATCAGCTGGGGATGTGGGCAGAGGAATCTTCTGCAAACAGTGGAGCTGGGTAAGAGAAAGTGCTTATTCCCCCCTCACTGCTTCAGTGTTTTCCCTGTTGCAAGTGAGTGTCTGCTCACTTCAAGTCAAAGGGCAGCTGCAAGTCTGGGTCTGATGGGTTGGAAGACTGATGCCTGCAGGTGGGGATGCCCCAGAGCTGAAGTGGGAACTGGGGTGGCCTTGGCAGGGGAGAAGTGTTGGAAAAACAGGCAGCAGGGCCAGGGGAAGCTTGGGGATAAGCTGTTGGTTTCCCCGTGGCAGGCGGGTTTCCCTGCGTTCCCTGCCCTGTGGCTCGGAGGAGCGTTTCGGGGTTGCTTTCTTTGCTGCAATTACCCCACACTCCTGCCTCTGCTTACTGCGTGCTGCCTTTGTTCTCAGGGGAGAAGCCAAGATGAAAGAGGGCAGGGATAATTGTATTTAATAGCAATGAAAATCGGCGTGGTGATTGGGGGCCGTTTCCTTCCCTCTCTCCCACCTATTGAAGTTGGGAAGCAGCTTTGAAACTGCATGTGGTTGCTTGGCCAGGACTGCGCCGGGCTCCACTATGGCACTGCAGGACAGGGCATAGCCAGGGGCACGCTTCACAGAATCACACAGAATCACAGAAT
>NW_010170771.1:0-4094 GCF_000695765.1 Mesitornis unicolor | reverse complement strand
GCCCCAGGCAGGCAGCAGACTTCCCTGTGCAACGGGTCAGGTTTGCAGATCGGTCCTTCCATTCCCATTAATTGTATTAAGAGCAGAATTACCAGTGTCATGTAAAGAAATAATTTTAAAAATTAAAAACTGATATACCACCCTCAAATTCTGCCAAAAAAAGAAAAGCACTATGTAGCTGTTTTATTTATTTATTTCAGTGAAAGACTCAACAGTTGAAGACCTTGTAACAAGACACGTAGGCCAGTAGCCAACTGTGTTTCAAATTATGCCAACTGGAATCAGTGGAATAATTCTTAGGAAATAATTTGACAATTTTTTATTCTATTTCCCTCCCCCCCCACTTGCAAAATGTCTGATTAGAGATTTGTCAAAAGTATTTATTCAGAAACATTTCTTCTGGTATTGAAATATCTCTTGTAGAATAGTTTATGAGGTAATTGAATAAAAATGCTGATTTTTTTTAAAATTGGATTCAAAAGCTGTGTTCCACAGATGTTTTCTGACAGAAGGAAATAATAGGAAAGGGGTTAAGACATTATATAAACTATATCCTTACCAATAAAATGAAACTGTGCAATGAATTTCTTTCTGTCCCTTGATAATAACATATAAAAACTAATAAATACAGCACTGGGGACATATAGGTGATTTACTTGGGTAACTCTTAGGCCTTTAAAAAACTCTATTACCTCTATTTTACAAAAAATTAGATAGCATTAAGAGATATAATCTTTCCTTTGTAAAAAGGTTCAAACCTGAGAACAGTTCTCATCCAGGTTCCCATCAAACCTGAGAACAAGTTTAAAACAGCCGACATCAGGTAATAAACCAAAAAATACTAAGATTTCCACACCAAATTTACTTTCCAGGTTCTTCATTTATGTAAATATATTAGGACCAGGACTGGAAGTAGATTTATGCTTCCAATATAACCACTGGGTCACGCTGTCTTAAATAGTTTACAAATCCATCTATCTAAAGATTATGAAAAATGCTGCATTTGCAGTCTTCTGTGACCATGCTCACAGAGTAGCTCTGCTAAAGGAGACAACAGCACCATGCATGGGAGCATCAGAGAGTTACATTTCCCAGGCCTGAAAAGTGCCTAGGGGGTCCAAATTTCCCCAAATGTCTTCTGCCTGTGCCATGATGTATGACAGACATCAGCTTACCCTCTGTATGCAACTTCTTAGATGATAACTATAGTTATCTTAGTCTGGTCTATAGAAATGATGGTAATATAAGAGGATGTCTATATATGTTTTTGGAAGACGATCGGTGTCTTGTTGGACCAAGTCTACTGTTATGCATATGGCTTTGAAAAATTGGTTTTTTGTCATTTTTTTCATGAACGTGAAGAACCAGACACTTGTCAGGTGTGGAAAATACAGAGTTTTGCTAAAAGTAAGCACAAATAATTTATACTTGTTTCAATTAGTTTTTAGGTGCTCTTTCCAAATTGAAGCTATATAGTGTTACTGACCTGACTCTAGGAAAGGATCTGTGTGTATTTTTGTTATATATAATATAAATATATAATTATATTTGTAATACAATCAAATATGTAATCCAAAACTATGTAAATTGTATTTGAAGTACCTACCACCTCATGTCTGCTCAGGTTGACTTGTCAGTCTAATAAAAAGATGTCAGACTTGCAGTTTAAGGTGAGATTGTATTACCAATGCTATAGCAATACTCAATAATCTCACCTTATTAATGGCTACATAAATTGAAACATTCTAGTTATCAGACATTTTGCCTCTTAAAATGAGGTAATTTTGGCCTGGCATTTATGAGACCTTGTATGTTGATGCTATAGTAAGAGTGCTGAATAGAGGAATGTACTATCCTATTTTAGAGAGTAATTAATTTTACATTTTACATTTTATTATACTCAAGGGCTTGGCTATTTTCTAGATTGTAAATTCTCTTGGAGCTATTTCTAAACTAGGCCAATGATATTTGAGAATGAAGGCTAATCCTCTTTTTCTTTTAAGTGGAGATTTTTAGAAGAGAGAGGGTTAGGAAGAAAACACATTGCCTGAAAATATTATTTTAATGCGTGATTATTTGCATCTTAGCATTGTACTCAAAAGACATTTCTTAATCTGTCTCAAAATTACTTAAAAACATTGTGTTTGATCGCCTTAGTGAGTTAATCATGGCAGGGTTGCTCTTGATGCTGATACTCTTAAACAATTGACATGGTACAAGCCAACCCTCTGTGTGATGCAGCACAGAGCAGGTATGGTCTGATGGCTGTGAGCTTTGTGAGCAAAGGGGGTGGCTCAAAGACGCAGCAACCCCCACAACCTGGTACCTTTTATTAATTTTCTGTTTTCACATTTTGTGTGGTTACTGAACGGGCTGTCCCAGCATTTGTTCAGGATTTCAGCAGCTTTAGGGTAGTGTTCATTAGAATTCTTCTTAGAGAGAATACTTACATTAAAAATCCTCCCTCTTGTTGGACTGAAGTGCATTCATCAATCTGGCACAGGTCTGGTAAAATATTTGCTGCCTTCCCTAGGACCTTAATTTACCTCTGTGCTTTTATTGCACAGAAAAGGTACAGATTTACCCCTTGCTGCCCACACCTCTAACTTTGGTTGAACAGGTAGTTCACTGATCAACATTGATATAAATGAAATGAGAGTGAGGTTGGTTTTGAGCAGTTACAAACTTATGTTTTCTCCTTCAATAATAATTGTTCTTAGCATGTTTAAAATTAATAGCATGCAAATTGGAAATCTGCAGCAAAGTACAACTTTACTGTCCCTTTTAAATTTTTTTTATTAAAGGGAAATGGATTTGCTTTTTTTATTAAATGTCTTTTTAATGAACTTCAAGACCTGGAAAACACATACTTGTGGTAGGTACCGTATATATGCTGACATGTACTATTTAAAGTATGTTAGCACATTAGTATTCAGCACAGATCTCTACTGTTATGTACCTGTATATAGCATCGTATAAAAACATATACTAAATAATCTGTGTTGCTAACAATACATACCAGCTTTTACATACCAACCAGTGGTTTTTAGAGAAGCTTTTGCCTTTTTCTTTCAAAAATACAAGTGGTGTAACAGTATATGTTCATTTGGTGTTCCTTGCAAAGTATAAGCAGCAAGAAATGTGCTAAAAATCTAATATTTCAAGGAAAAAGCAAATATTGTCAAGTTATGCAAGCTTAAGCACTAATTTCTAGAGTATGAAGCTGAAATATGTGCTACTGCATCGGTATATATGCAGCTGGCCACACTGACACAGTAGGAGTTACATAGCTGACTTGTAAAAAGCTTCTGGGGATTTTCTTTCTGGTTGCTCAATTATAATATATCTGTGCACCCACCAGGTTATCAGGCATGAGCTTTATGGCTTGTAAGAGGAGAAAGCCGAGATGGTAAATATACCAAAGCTCCTTTCTCATGTGATACCTACCCCCTACAAGCAAGTAAAGAAAGAAATACTTGTAAAAAATTACCTATGCTATTGTTGGATGAAGTGATTCTTGGAGTATATATAAAAATATATTTGAAATTCTTCTTGATCAAAGATACTTCAATTTTAATCTCTGCCATTAATTATTTTTACTTAATTTCTGTCTCCCAGTGTGTTTGAGGCAACTATAATCTGAATTTGATCCAGAATCTGCTTGAATTAAGTGGTCTTTGAATAAAGCCTAGTGGGACGTGCTCTACAAAATGCTTATAATTCAGTTCTTCAAAGGGCTGTACTTAATAGCCACAATCACTTACAGCATCTAAAGCCTGTGTTTAAATTCAAGCCTGTGAAGCCAGTTGTTGTGACTCCACCAGACTGCTTATGTACTCTAATACTGATTACAAGAGCCACTGCTCACATATTTAAAGCTGAGTCCACATGAAGTACTTGTGTGTTTTTGTTTGGCTTTTTTTTAATACATTCTCTATAGGACTCATTCGACCTGATGTGTTTCCCCACCTTCCATGGTTATTTTCACATTTAGTAAATGCTACGTGAAAATGGAATAAAAATTAAGTTGGCTGAAATTAGAGGAAAAAGATCAAAATCAAATACTGGGAATTATTTGACAACTCAGAGGCGGG
>NW_010170770.1:0-797 GCF_000695765.1 Mesitornis unicolor | reverse complement strand
CCTACACCCCATTAAAGAGGTATCGTAGCTTTGCCCAGCTCTGGGTTTGTCCAATATTTTTACTTCTCATCTATTTTAACTTTCTGTATTTAATGCTATGTACCAAAAAAACCTGACATTATCCTCATAGTTCTGCTCATCAAATGATTAAGGATGATTAATTAAACCTACTGCAGTCTCCCACAAAGTATGAAGGGAGCTTCATGCTTTTGCAGTTATACACTAGTTTATGGGAAGTTATGATGATTCATGTCTAACATAAAACCAGCCTAGCACCTAGCTGACATATGGCTTCTGACTGGGGACACGGTGCTCTTAGACCTGGAACTGCCTCCTGGAGACACTTTTTTTCCACTGTATGCCTTCTTCATGCTTTGGCAAAGGACCTCCACTCCTTGCTTTTAGATTGTTAAACACACAGGAAGCTGTTTTGTTAGGCCGACAACCCTCATCACTCTCCATTCACCTTTCCTTCTGGTCATCCTCCACTAAAAGGCGTCAGTCCATAGTCTACAAATACAAAAGTCACACCGCCGATTTCAGAAAGTACCTGATACCCTACTGTCCATCATTTTTCAGTAATAGTCACATTAGCTAATTTACGCCAACACTCATGCAGATCACCTTGCAGCATCGTTGTGAAATACTTTTTCCTTTAAACGAAGTTGAAATTCTCCCAGGGGACACAAAGAAGGGGCACCCAGGTCCCCCTCAATAAGAGAGTACCACCCAACTGCACAAACCAAAGCTTTTCACAGCCGTGCCTTCTGCATACATACATATATATATATATATAT
>NW_010170769.1:9445-11581 GCF_000695765.1 Mesitornis unicolor | reverse complement strand
TGCACTTTCCCTTGTTATATTTCATTAACAATAACCACATTTTAACAAATTAGCTGAATATCAAATCGTAAAAAGCGCTTCATTTTTTCCCTTTTGAGTACTGATTATTCTGTGCTCCAAGTGAAATTTTCTATTTGTGAAAGGTCATCATCATAAGGCAAAACCAAAGGATTCTTAGTGCAGTAAGGACATTAATCTGATGAGAATTTTAGATAAAATTCCAACTATTCTGCTTCACTACAAATGTAAAATTTTTTAAAAATCAAAATGGAAGGCCAAACACTACTGCCTACTGTAGGGATTCTGAGCATTACAATAACAGTAGTTTTTTTTAATGCATCCAAAAGTAGTGTTGGAGTGCAGCCTGAATAGTTCACGAACGGTATTCAGACACCTGTGCATCTGACTACACTGCCTGCTTACCTGGTTGTTCAGGGCTTGCTACCTAACTGCAAGTGTTAATGCCTAAAGAAATAGAGTTCATGTGCACAAGCAGAGAGACAGTGCCATGGTAACAGTTCTGCAAACAGCTGTCCAGCTGGAAAAACTGCTCCTTCCCACCTACCTCCCCACATTTCTTTGTTTAGGATTTTAAAGAGTCATTCCTCCACACAGAGAAGGCAAGAGTATGAGAAGCCCCAGGTGCACAGTGCACACTGGCTAGAGGTGGCCAGAGCACATAGTCAGCACACAGGATACTGCAAGTGAATTAACGCCTTGAGCACCACCACCTTCCTGCGTGTTTAACTTGCTCCTCTACTTTCAGAATAAATTTTTAATCTCTGCAAAATATCATAGTTCTTTGCATCAGACTATTAAGAAACTGCTGTGATCTAATATAACACAGACCACAAAACAGCCTGTAAATCGCACGCATCGTCCCTGTTAGTGTTTTTAAACTAGTCCTGAAGCAAGACCTTAGCAGCATTAACAGAAGTAGGGGCAGTCAGGCTTGTGAAAGCCTTCATCAAAAGGAGAAGTTGCTGTGGTTTTAGAAATTCTTATTTATCTTGTGTAACCAGTGGAGGGACTCAGTGGAAGAGAGTACATCAAAGCCTCCTCCCTAGGCACAGCTGTTTGTGAAATGTATCTCAGACTGGTCTTTCTGCCAGCTGTTTCTCTGGGTGTAGAGGAAACACCTTCATTTAAGATATCGAAGTAGTAGTGTGGCTGGTACAGCAGTTCTGACAGTTCTGATGTGCTTGTTTCTAGTGTCCCTGGTATTTGATAGGGGTCAGATTTAACTGCAAGATGGGAAGAATAAGTAAAATTTTCAAACCAGGTATGAGTCTGAGGTGTAGGCGTGGGTGTGAAATCTCTCTCTCCATTTTCATTAGGGTAAATCCAGGAAGAGTTGTGACCATCAATCTTCTCTTCTGCTGGTGTTGAAGACAACTGGCTCCATGGATGTAACTTCTGGGCTTCGGCCTTATTGTCCACTGCTAGCATGTCAGGAATGCAGTCACTTACTTTCAGTACTTTCTCAGAACCAATCTACAAGAGAATCGTAAAACAAAAAAATTACTCAGTGAAATAAGCCCAGACTGAAGGAAAAGAAGTGATTACTTCAAGCACTTCTAATATTGTCTCATAAATTTTTTTAATTCAGATTTTTCATATAAATGAACACAGTTTGAAGGAAAACATGTACAGAATGTTAAATGGAAAAAAATCATGGTTTATGTGGAATTTGTCAGATTATTTATTTAGAGTTTTCCTTTTTAATAAAGTTCACTGTGACTACCTTTGAAGAAGGAACCATGTCCCCCTACTTTAAAGGCTTTGCCAGATTTTTGATCTGTGCAGTTTTTAAGCCAAACCACAGCCCTTGGAAGGCACCAGCTTGGGCCATTAGGTCCCTCTGGTGGTAGCGTTCAGTGAACACCGGCAGCACAAAAGGCAGCAGCCCCAGGTGTGCCAGGGCAAAAACATGCTCCTACTTTTGCCACCCCGTTGCACGCAGCAGGGAAGCAGCAGCTCCAGGTTGGAAGGACCTAGAGAAGCAGCTGGAGGCCTTTTGCCAACCCTGTCCTCCTGGCCAGACCTGGCAGAAGCAAGCGCATGGCTCAGCTGTGCCCTGCAGCAGAGGGACCGGTGAGGCAGGAGGGGTGCACAGACGCAGGTCCCCGGGTGGAG
>NW_010170769.1:0-9403 GCF_000695765.1 Mesitornis unicolor | reverse complement strand
CACTCATTTTTAAATGTAGTCAACACAAAAATATTCTTATGAAACTTTGCTAATCAAAAAATGGAAAAATGAAAAGTACCAGATTTTCAGTGATCTTACCTTAAACTCCTTGAATGACAGCACTTTGCTCTTGTTAGGACTAGGTATTACAGGGCAGCAGCACTCCTTCACCCTGGAAATCAGAGCAAAACAAATAAGGTTTTGGTTCTCTCATCAAAGCATATTGAAGCAGATGCCACATGTAGATGTGCGCAGAAACAGCAGATGATGAGTGTTTCAGAAATGCCACAAGCCAAATGCCTACAACACAGCTGGAGAGCCAAAGGAAAAAATGAGCGAGGCCTTACCACAGGCTGGAAGCAAAAAGCTGCAGCTGTGGTTTGTGAACCGCAGTAGTTACAGTCTCTGTCTACTACAGAACAGTGCATTGTAACTTACCACTTCATCTTCCAGTGGCACACAGCTGCTGCTAGCAATGGCACTATCATGAGCAGGACCAGAAGGTACAGCACGTTTGCTGTGAAAGAAAAATACTTTTTAAAAAAGTTTATTGTTTTCAACTTTGCACCTGTTAAAGTCAATATAGCATGTGTTTCTGGGACGAAAATAACATCAAGGCCATGCGGGATACCTGCCACTAACTCAGCAGTAAAACTGCGTGATCTGTGGCTGCAAGATAGTTTGGCTGGAAGTTCTGGGATACAGCTGTAAGTCTTTGGACCTTGATTTCCTTTACCAGATTTGATTTATTACTAGATTGCTTTTATTTTGCCCTTATGTTGGCATCCTAACTGTAAGGGTAAATTTCCAAAAGTTAAGTCAATGGTAACCTCACTTAACTATTTGGTTGAGGTTTACTCTCGGCTCCGCAAAGACAACAGCTCTTTACAGTGAGATATTGACAGAACATCTGTACCCCCAGTATGGACAGGCTACAGCAAGGCAGACACCAGACAAGTGTTCACACTCTCCTAGGATTTATGCTGACACAAGAATCTCAGTATTTCTTTCTAGTTGGAAGACACAACCTTGGGCTATGTTTTTCACAAATAGCTGAGGCTACAATAAGCAGGCTAAGGGGGAGCACCAGTGAGTTTGTGTCCCTACCACACACCACAGCAGGGAATGGACACATGTCACAGTCTCCCTTTTTATTTTCTACGTCAATTAAACCCCCATTTTGGTTTACTGTGTGGCTGTACAAATGTCTATGCTTGGGCAAGAGAAGGCTGGAGCACAGGAGCTGGAACACAGGCGTAAGAGGCAGAGCTGCCTCTGTGAGGGTACCATGAGGCTTTAGACACTGTTCTTCCAGTCAGTCTAAAACCTGAACTCTCCTTGCATGAGCCAATGCTTCATCCTTTCCTACCCCTGCCTCTTACCTCCATTCCCAACAAATTTTTCAAAACCAGCATGCTTGTTCTGAATGGGATAGAGTTTATTTTCTTCATAGTAGCTGGTTTGGATTTGTGCTGAAAACAGTGCTGATAACAGAGAGATGTTTCTGTTACTGCTGAGCAGTGCTTACACAGAGTCAAGGCCTTTTCTGCTTCTCACAACAGTAAATAGGCTGGGGGTGCACGAGAAGTTTGGAGGTGACACAGCTGGGACAGCTGACCCCAACTGACCAAAGGGATGTCCCACACCATATGACGTCATGCTCAGCATATAAAGCTGGGGGAAGAAGAAGGAAGAGGGAAACATTCGGTATGGCAGGGTTTGTCTTCCCAGGTAATCATCACAGACAACAGAGCCCTGCTTTCCTGGAGAGGGCTGAACACCTGTCTCCTAATGAATGAACTAATGAAAGGAACTAATGAACTGCTTATTTTGCTTTGACTGTACATGCAGCTTTTGCTTTACCGATTAAATTGTCTCTATCTCAACTCACGACTTTTCTGTTTTACTCTTCTGATTCTCTCCCCTGTCCCACTGAGGCAGGGGAGTGTGCAAGTGCCTGTGTGGTGCTCAGTTGCTGGCTAGGGTTAAACCATGACAGTCATTTTTGGCACCCAGCATGGGACTCGAAGAGTTTGAGATAACAACAGGTTTGACTGGAATGTGCTAGATCACATTTATAACTGTTATTGCTGTTTAGCTATTAATTGGCAGGCTCCTGTGCTTGCCATGGGGCTTGCTGGCCTTACTGTATAATAAACTGCCAGAAAATGAGAATCAACGTGCCCTGCTCACTGATGAGTCCTGTCACACTGTGGGAAAGCATCAGAGGTGGGAGGCTGCTGTGTGGAGTCCTATATAACAAGTCACAGAAAGTGCTGAAGGAGAAGGTGAACCAAGCCAGTTTATGAAGTGAAAGTCATCCCACTGGCTTCAGATATGCTGGCTGAGAAAAGTGACCCATGCTCTGTCCCTGTACTGACTTACGGATGGTGGGAAATGCCCTGTGGGGATGGTTTCAGCAATGGAAGCAGAGAAACTGGCAGCGCAGAGGCAAGTCCATCTGCACTGCTGTTTTGTGCCAAGATATTGATGACCAGCTGGAAAATCTGGTTGCTTTGATGGTGCAGCCACTGCTGCTTTAGGGTGTACCTGCTCCAACATGGACTTATCCACAGCCAGAGATCCTTCGAAGTGCAGGGGGGTCACACTGATCACACAATGGGATCAAATAGGAAGCCCCAGTCACGCAGGTGCCTCAGAAATGATCATGTACTGGCCAGAAGGCAAAGATTTCAGAATACAGCCAGAGGGGTGGTGACCATGCTGAGGAGGCCTCATGTTGTGGGGGGTGGAAATTAACACTACCCCAGTCAAAACCAGGTATCTCCCATTTGGACTGTAAGTTTCACAACCATGCATGCTGAGTGGTATTTTAAAGGAAACAGGCAAGTGTTTTCCTGTTCTGCTTTGACGATCAAATCTGCCCAGCAAACTACATTGACCAAGTCAACAACACTTTCTTATTGACTTATGAAGGAGTTAACTTGGCATTGGATTTAAAGAGTGATGAGAGTAAGAATCAACATTAGGAGTTCAGGAGTCCATTAGAAAACTGCCTATTTGCACAGAGGTCTGTAGTTTTTTCATATTAGAAAACTAGTTAAATCCAAATGCAATTCTTCAACCCATTCTAGCAAACAGGACTCACTAGTCACAGAAATGTACATATATCAAGCTATTGCCCAGAAAGATGTTAGACTTAAATAAGGATGTAAAATTATTACAACACTAAAACTTTTTAAAAAGCTACTTTAAAATATCAAAATGCAGTATTGGTATGCACACTTTGTTTCTCGGTTGTATCTGTTCTCAAGTGCATCTTACATTGAACTAAATGTTTTCCCTTGAGAAACAAAGATTATTTTAACCTTTTAAATCATCTCATCCTTCTG
The DNA here is from genome assembly GCF_000695765.1 of Mesitornis unicolor. Classification (NCBI taxonomy): domain Eukaryota; kingdom Metazoa; phylum Chordata; class Aves; order Mesitornithiformes; family Mesitornithidae; genus Mesitornis; species Mesitornis unicolor. Next base: position 6,050 of record NW_010170769.1, on the reverse strand, counting down.
CTAGAAGACAAGTTTTTTGCAGCCAATACTCACAGTTAAATGGTGTATCTACATATATAAAGTTAACAATGGGGGTCTCTCCTCCGCCTGTGTATGCTTTAACCACTAGTTTGTATTTTGTGTTTGACAACAGGTGTTTCACGGTGTATTTCTTTTCTTCTGGGTTTTCAATTGTGTATTTACACAGCACTGAATCATCTAAAATAAAACAGATAAGACAGAATCACAGAATCATCATAGAATGGTTTGGGTTGGAAGGGACCTTAAAGACCATCTGGTTCCAACAGCCCAGCCATGGGCAGGGACACCTCCCACCAGACCAGGTTGCCCAAAGCCCTGTCCAACCTGGCCTTGAACACTTCCAGGGAGGGGGCATCCACAGCTTCCCTGGGCAACCTGTGCCAGCGTCTCACCACCCTCACAGTAAAGAGTTTCTTCCTAATATCCAGTCTAAATCTACCCTCTTCCAGTTTAAAACCATTCCTCCTTGTCCAATCACTACAGGCCCTGGTAAAAAGTCCCTCTCCATCTTTCTTATCAGACTCCTTTAAGTATTGAGAGGTTGCAATAAGGTTTCCCCAAAACGTTACAAAGTACCTTAACTGAGACCACTACACAACTGAAATAACAGAACATTTGCAACTCACTTCCTTTGTAATTTCCACGCTTTCTTCTGAGAAGGATGATGCATTCTGACTCATTGCCACTGGGCTAAACTCACATCCTTTCTAACTGGTCTGCCCACAGCATTGCCCATCCTCTGGCAGTCCACCTAATAACTTGCTGTCAAAAGCTGCAACTGTTTATTTTCATTTCCTTTTTACTAGAGCTTCTTAACAGAATTATTTCGGTACTGCCATTTCCTTTTCATGAGAATTCTGTAGTCCTCAAACTTAGGTCAAGTTCTTTGAAGATAATGCAAATCAAAAATCTCTGCCTGAAAAAAAGCTCTTTTGCCTCTCTATTGTGCAACTCCCAGACCCCAGGGAGAAAAGGGTTAGCTTATTCTTCCTTTTCCCAGTCACACCCCTTGCCTGCTAGCTCAGACAAACTGGGAGGCAGGAAATCTTTGATTTAAACATTTAACTGGGATTACTCGCAGAATTATGGTACTTCTGTGGTTAGTTTAGCTCTGACAAGAACTCCTACATAAGCCTCGCTCAGTTCAAACTAAGCTTTTCAGCCTGGCACTAGTCTAATCAGCAGAAGCATCTGATACAAGACATGATCCACTGGAAGAAGCAGCAAGAAAAAAAAATATCCTTGAACACGTTGGAAACATCTGAAAATTATAATGGAGCAAAGTCATCTGGAGCAGTTTTGAGTGTGGAGCAGGAAGAACAGATATAAAAGTTTAAATGTGGTTTCGTGCCACCTCACAGCTCAGTTCTGCTGAAGGAACTACAGCGTAGAGCACAGCCACAAATACTTTCACTATAAAAGAATTTAAATAGGGAATTTACAGTGTGCTCCAATTCTGAAGGAAATAAATTGTATCCCATCTGTTTCTAAAATACCCGGAATTCTAGTAAAACGAACATGCTTCCTGTGACTCTCATCCAAGTAGACCACAAGCAGATGTTTTCAAAATTCATCCAGAACTCAGATCACAAGAGACGAAAACTTGACTCCTCCTACAGTTCTGCGAGAATCCTTTCTGGAGCTCACTCTGTAGTTAAAAGGAGCTATGAACAGCAGAACAGGGGCTGTAAATATGTATAAAGCTAGGACCCGCTTCTGCCTATTAGGACCTCAAGCATAGGAGAAGAATCAAAAGCAGTAGGTGTCAAAGTCTATTTATCGCCTAATGAGCCAATTTGTTCACCTAATGTGAACTTTCTAAGAGACTGCAATATCAACAACATCCACAAAATCTTTCACCTACATCAATGACTCAGCTTCCGAAATCCCAGAACTCAGTTACCTGGAAGAACATGTTTTTTTGATCCTTTCAAACTGCAGTCCTCTTGCGTAGGCGACACATAAACATGGTAGCCTCTTACAAAACCAGGCTGTGACTCATTTGTGGGATAAGAATCCCAGGACAGCGTTACTGCATTGAAAGTCAGTTCAACTTTTTCCACAAGAGGGTCAAGCACAGGAGCTGGAAGAAAGGAAAATCAAGTTAAACTTGCCATTACTCTTCATGAATGTTTATCTTCTCACTTGAAAAATGTTTCAATGTCCATGTGGTATTTCTGTTTATATCTTACCTGTATTTAAAAGCTGAATAAAGCCAAAGCACTCCACAAAAACTGTCAACTTTACAGAGCCTTCATGCAGTCCACATATGACACAAAGCAATGATTGCTAACCACAGTTTCATTTAGCTATTCCAATTAACTTGGACCCTACCTGGTCCTTGCACTAGTTCAATATCATTGATGTAGGGCCCTGTACATAGTTGTACAACTTTTAAATGTGTCATTGATGACACAGAAACAACATAGAAAATATTTATTTAACTATTTGCAGGAGGAAGGCAGTGGAGTTCTTCTGTTTGTGACACATTAATTTACAAATACACAAATCTTAATTTAGCAAATACACAAACCCTCAATATGTTGCCAACTTACGTAGCTCCCTGAGATAGCCAGTCTTCTTCTCCAGTAAGGAGGCTCTGTTAGCAACAGAGCCATAGATGTGGAAGTTGTATCTCACCCCCGGAACAAAAGCAGCTAGAAAATAGCGGAACTGATTACAAAAATAGGCTATGATTTGTCGTTTGGTTTTGCTTTTGGTCTCTAATCCATTAGGAATCTTCTTTGTATGTTATTGTGCTATTAAAGCAACTGAAGGAGACACAGGGTAAACCAGATCTTAGTGTGCTTAGTGTGACTTGAACACTTTTATTCTGTCTTAAAGAGAGAACTGGGTTGGGGGTTAATATATTTTTGTTGCCTTAGAGTATGCAAGATGAGTGCACAATGGACTCCGAATGCAACAAAGAGCAAAAGAATTTCATTTCCATTTCTGCACAGGCAAAGGTCAGTTTTGGATGCTTAATGTAGACATATACCCATGCCTCAGGACTCCATGTTATCCACTGTGACATCCACTCCCACCCAGATCAACCAAGTGCAACCCACTGAAGAACTGGACATTTTTTTCCATAAGTTAGCATACTCCGTCAGTGAGGAGGCAGGCTCCCATGTGTTTGCATGAACTGAAGTGCGGTTCCTTTACTGCATATTGAAATGCGTTCAGTCAAATTTTGTTCAAACACGTTTCATTCCAAAGTCAAGTCTCAGCTTGAAGGCTATGTTCTTGCAGCTGTGGAAGTTTATCAAAGCAACTTCCACACAGCCAGAAAGGATTTAGGTCTGATGGCCACCAACAGGATAAAACACAAACTGGTCCTGAGCAAGGACAGATGCTGAGACTCTCTCTTTGTGGCATACTGACAGCACTAAACTTCTCACCACACAGGTGTTAAATTGCCCGAGTCTAAACTTCTGACTCAGCAGAGATCTGTTTTGCATCCCTTCTGCTAAAAGATTTTTAACTCATTCATTAACCTCACCACCCTCCTTCAAGATGTTACTACAACCTAGTCAGAGTACTATGCTGACTTCCAAGGCTCAGTGGTGCTGGCACCTTTGTGAACAATTATACCTGCACTGCACAGACTTCAATATTCAATAGGACCTGTTTCCTAAATTCAATTAATGCCCACATTATAAAAGATTGCTGCACAGACATCAGAAAGAAAAAATATTTGGCTTTTACCTGAGCTGATCAGAGCACTGGAAGTGTTGGGCCCAAATCTCTTCCATTGTAAATCACAAGGCTGCAACATCGGAAAGTTATACCAGTCGATAATGTAACTGTCATATATATGTCTGGGCTCCCAGGAAACAAAAATGCCATCATCTGTACCATTAACCTGTTCTTCTTTAAGCTCTTTAGTCCCTATGAATGAACAAAGTGGTCTCTCTTATTTTTCTGCATAAATTCTCAGATTCACAAATGAAGATCAATATAGTTTCTACGCTAAGCTGTTAATAATAAAATAGATGTGTTCCTTCACTACCAGACACATGGGATCTTTCACATGCTGAAAGCTGATCTCTTCATATGCAGAAAGTGACAGCTCAAAAACCATCCAGTGATGGATATATATTCATAAAAAGAACTCAACTGCAGAAACCAGGAGTCATAAATAGAAAGTCAGAAGAGTTCACTGCAAGGCACTGGCTGCACCCTCATGGCATCAGCTGCATGTCTGAGGCTCTAGTTTAAGGCTATATCTGTTTTGCTTTGCAGAGACTCTTGTGGAAAACACACTTTTTGTTGTAAGGGATCAAGGCACTTAAGCTTAATATACATACAGGTACCACCCTATAGGCAAAAATACAGTAATAATTTCCAGATAGCAGTGATGTCAGTTAACAAGCCAGGTTAATTTGTTCCCCTGAGATGATAAATTATCACTTCACTTAAAATAGGTGGAAACAAAACAACGGAAATCTAAGTGTAAGTGAAAATACTGTTACCTGTAGCTCTAGGGATGATCAATACTGAAGGCAGTGAATAATTAACATTATTCTTTGACATAATAGTGATTCTGTAGGAATGGTTATCAATGGAAATCCTTGTGCTATTGTAGACTGATGACAAGGAGATGCTTTCAAGCTTAGAGCCATCTTCTACTTTTTTCCAGGTTACTTCATATGAAATACTTCTTCCATTTGCTCGAAAGTTTGGTGCGTGCTGGGAAAAAATTGCAGGGGTAGGCATAAATTACTTTGTATCTTTTCCCAAAAACACATGAGAGGAGCAACTAGAACTTTAAATAACTGATTGGATATATTATTACTATATGAACATAAACACTTGCTTCCCTACAAACATACATATACTGGTTGAAATAGAAATGCAGAAATCTCAGTAATGGGATTTGTCTTCTTACAATACTTAGAAAAACAGAAGTATATGTCTGAAATGCCAGGAGAGCACAATATCATACAGCTAATATATTCTGAAACATGTAATATATAATATTTGTCTTTTAGATTACTAAAAGACTATATAGACTATATAGATTATTAATAGACTTCATACTGAAGTGCTATTAACTGCACACCAATTTGTTAAAGTTCATAGGAGAAGTTTCCAATGCCTTTATGAAAGGTTTTGTTACCATATCTCACCTTCCAGAACAAGGTCACATTCCGACCCCCCAGAAATGGTGTAATTTCTCTCCAGATGTCCAGTTTCCCTGATGGAGCTGCAATAAATACAGCAAAACAGAGATGCTCTAGGTGCGGAAAGGATAAACCACGCAATTGATTCGTCTCATTTGAAGAAATTCCACTCCCAAAACTGCTTTTTCCCAAGGTCCTGCCAAAACATTAACCTTTAACTTCTTCCTCCCTTCCTTCATTCATTTTTATGAATGAATGTCTGGTTCATTCTTATCCCTATAAGATCTTATCCCTGTAAGATCTTTCTTTGCTGGCAGTTCCCAGGTACTTGTTCCCACCTCTGCACAGGTCCTTCAGCCCTCACAGAACAGCATAACTCAGTCTGTCCATCCTCCCAGTCAAACGGATTTGTCACGACTGCACTGGGTGAAACGGCAGAGACTGGCAGGTAGGATGAGAGTTGTTTAAGAAGACCTCTTCTTACAGTTTGCTTGGTGTGCTTCTACTTCTATGCATGAAACAGGCCTCTGCTTTAGTTACACAGAAGAAGAGTGGCAAATAGCAAACAGATGTGGCAAGCAAAGAGCACTTGTATTGGGCTTGCATGGCAAGGTTGTCGTAGGGGGTTACAGGGATAGCCTCTGTGAGAAGCTGCTGGAAGATTTTCCTATGTCTAATAAACCAAATGCCAGATGGGTCCACGATGAACTCACCACTGTCTGAGACTGGGCCCATCAGTGACAGTGGCAGTGCCTTTGTAACCACAGAGTTAAGAAGGGAGGGAAAAGACCTTGCAGAATACCAGCAGCAATCAGAAAAAGAGAAGTGGGAGTATGTGAGAGAAACGCGGAGGAGGAGGTGCTTCAGGCACTGAAGCAGAGATTCCCCTGCAGCCTGTGGTGA
>NW_010170768.1:0-1074 GCF_000695765.1 Mesitornis unicolor | reverse complement strand
CCTGGGAGGAAAAGGGGGACAGAAATGGGGGGGAGAAAGGGGCAAAGCAGGGAAAAGAGTGGATCAAACCAGGGAGGAAAAGGAGACAAAACTGAGGGGGGAATGGGGGACAGAACTGGGAGAAGGGACAGAAACTGGGGGGGAAAGGGACAGAAATCAGGGGGGAAAAACATGGGAGGCAGAAATTGGGGGGGACGGAAAAGGGGTGAAATGGGGCAAAAAGGGAGAGACAAGCATCTTTTCCCCATCGTTTTCCATGGGCAAAAGTGAACCGCGGCAACGGTCGGCACCTTGGGGACGTAGGGGAGCTCCTGGGTGACCTGGGAGCGGGACGAGCCGTAGAGGACGCAGTCCCCGTGCTGCTGCCGGGTGATGTGCTGGGTGAGCAGCAGCGTGGTCACCAGCACCCGCGGTGGACGCAGCCCTGCGGGACGGACAGACGGGACAGTGAGAACGGGGACAGCGATGGGGCGGTCACATAGTGTCACTAGAAAGTCACGTATTACCACTAGAAAGTCACGTATTACCATTTTAAAGTCACATATTACCATTTTAAAGTCACATATTACCATTTTAAAGTCACATATTACCATTTTAAAGTCACATATTACCATTTTAAAGTCACATATTACCATTTTAAAGTCACATATTACCATTTTAAAGTCACATATTACCATTTTAAAGTCACATATTACCATTTTAAAGTCACATATTACCATTTTAAAGTCACATATTACCATTTTAAAGTCACATATTACCATTTTAAAGTCACATATTACCATTATAAAGTCACATATTATCACTAGAAAGTTATTGTATTTTAAAATCACTATATATTATTAGATATAATAATAACTGTAATAGAATAAAGACATTGTAGTCATCATATACAATTATTAGATATTATTATTATAAAATAATAAGAGTAATAGTAATGATAACGATCATAATAAATAGTGATTAAAAAAAAGACATAAAAATATAGCAATAATAACCTAATATGAAAAATAAATAACAGTAAAAATAAAAAGAGTAATAATAAGAAAAACCATAACAGTTACAGTAATGATAATA
>NW_010170767.1:0-15690 GCF_000695765.1 Mesitornis unicolor | reverse complement strand
TATATATATATATATATACAAAATAAAATTTTTTATTTTTTTTTACCTGGGCCTTTCTCAGTAGGCCTTAAGAAATTACTAAGGTCTGTTTTGGATACTTTCTGAAGATGGTCAAAGCCACAGCCTGACCATTAGGTTAATCAAAAGACCACTGGCTCATTTCAGAAATAGAACTACAGGCTTCTGAAAATAAAGAAGAAATTGCTTATTTGATCTCCTGGCTGAATTCCAATTTTTATAATTACTTTTTGTCGTCTTAAAGTGTTCTCCTCACTTTCAGCTTGGTTTGGTAGTTGTCACATCCTGTTCTCAGATGATTACTGAAATGGCTGTATACTGTTGTATTTCCATCCTGGTAAGATATGTAGCGTTCAGCGATGTGTGAAGTGATACCCATGTTTATGTGTCTTGACTGTGCCTGGGCTCGGTATGGCTGTGCACGCTGTGAGGTCGTAGGGAGTTCAGATCCCTGTGCCTCCCACTCAGCCCATTCGCTTCTGCCGTCCTTGCACAGTAGCAAGAGCCTCTCCATCGCAGCTGGGAAAGAAGTCAGGTCTCGTCTTTGTTCTCCTACCACAGTAATGGGTTTGTTACCCCTGCGGCTCTACCCCTGAGTAAAGCATGTTATAGCAGCTCGTGTACCAGAGGGCTCTGACATTGTACTTGACAAAGCTGGAGTGCGTGCTAGGACTTCCAGGGCTGTGTACCCCCTCTAGTGTAAGCTGAGCCTATTTTCTGCACTCTGGAATTTACTCTGAGATGAAAATCGCTCCCTGAATGCAAGTGGTTGTTTGCTAATGCCATTAGAAGGATGTAAATTGTTTCCTTTATTTGTGAGCTGCGGCTTTTATAAGTGAAGAACCCACTGGAATGCATTTTGAAGCAAGTTACTTTGGCAAAAGATTTCAAAATCTGTTGCATTATATCAGTATTACAAAAGAAACAGTTGGTTTCTTGACATGGTTTTGTTGCTGCTCAAAGACACAACAGGATTTTGTTCCTGATGAGATAGGAATTGGTGCCTAAGAATGCTTTTTGGGCTTGTAATCATGGGAGTGTCAAGTTGATGTTTGAACAGCGTAGGTAAATCAGTTACAGTGTGAGTTATATCAGTACTCATCCGGGTTAGTTTCTGATCCTGCATACAGTGGCTTGTGTTCATGACTTTGCTGTGTGACCTGTACGGTGACTTTGTGCTTTTCCTCTTGCTTAAAATGAAGCAAGAAAAATACTGTATACCACTTTGTGGCTGTTGTAAATAAGTGCAAGATCAGCACATTCGTTGACCTCACAAATACAGATTTTTTTAGACTGTTCCAGGTAATACTGGCTAAAGTATCTTAAGGCATACCCACACACACACAAGATTGAATCTGAGCGTCTTAGCTCTCAGTTGTTACTGTTTTGTTAAATAGCACAAAAAGCTGTAAGCTGTTGCGCTAAGGTTCATTTGAGAGTCAACCTGCTAATACAGAGTTTGTGAATTAGCCGCTTCTACTTTAGGGTAAAACGAACTTTGGGAATGTGGAATGCCGTCGTAGCCTGTGGATCAAAAAGCTCTGTTGTAAACAAAAGGATGCCATTTGTAAAGTGGTGTTGCGTTTTACAGGGCATGGTCAGAGATTGCGATTTCATTATTCTTTCCAAAGCATCCAGAGATCTCACTGGCGTTATTGGTCTGCAAAGGACGCCAAGCTGGGCTCTAGGATAAGAGCTTCTAAAACTGGGAAATTTACTTTTATTGGAAAAATCCCCTTTAGTCTTATTTCCAAATAAAATACTTCCATTCTGTTTCAATAGGAAAGGAAAGTATTGTCACCATCCAGTGATAGATGCAGTTTGTATTGTAATTTCACAGTTTATTCCCAATTGTAAAACTCTGTGATTTGGGAGGGAGATACGAAAATAAGTGAGGAGGCGAGAGAGTGGAAAGGGGAGAAGTTACTCTAAGGTCTGACACTGTGTATGTTTACAAAATTAACTGGCCACACAATAATTTGCTCTTGGCTTTTTTTTTAATGTTAGTGATTTTTATACCGAAGATAATCTAATAATGCAAGTTGCTCGGGTTATGCCTGAGAAGTAAATGGGAGGATGAAACGTACAATGGTGCTGCAAAGCTGCATATAAATAAACTTAGTGTTAGTGAGTTAATGAGAACAACTAGGAAAGAGTACTATAGGAAGCACAGTAAAAATTTCAGCAGTGGGTTTTATTGTATTTTATAGGCAGTCTTGGTTTGACTCTAGGTGGGTTGCAGTACGCGGCTTGGTTACTGACCGGCCGTCTGAGATCCAGAGTGACTCTTGGCTGGAGCTGTTGGTGAAGATGCTCTGGTGTGTCAGAGCGGTTTCCCACTGGCGGCTGTCCCTCAGGCTGGGTTGTCATGCGACTGCCTGTCTGTGCCTGCTGTACAGGTGAGAGGATGTTCTGCACAGCAAGTGTAGACAGGCAGACACATGACAACTCCGTCCAGCCAGTCCCTTGGAGCCATCACCGCTGGTGTGCAACAGTTTGTACCACTCCGGTTTGGGGGGCTTTGTTGGGAAGGGGGAGCACACATAACAGAATTGAACTTTAAAACATTGGGAGCTGTAGAACAAGAACAGAACTTGTTTTTATTTGGAAAAGAAGTATTTCGGTACATCAGGTGCTGACATGTATCAGAGACATGTATCAATTTCAACAGACTGGCCACACTGAACGTATGGAAAAAACGAAAAGGATTGAAGCCGTGGTTTATTTTATATGCAGTTCATACAGGATTTTGCCTGCGTATTGTGCTCACGCATAGTAATTCAACCAGATGTTTTTACTCTTCTTGGAACTACAGAAATACTGAAGTTCAAGATAAAGGATATGTTTGTGCAGTACATATTTTCTAGGAGCAGATAAGTACAATAGTCTTGCATGTTAAAAGTGAAAAAATCTTTCTGTATAAATGGAGGAAACCACTAGCACATTAACCCAGTTAAAGGGAATGTACTGGGAAGAAATCTGATTGCATGTTATATCTATTTCGCTAATATGCTAAAGCTATAAGCTTATAATGAGATTTCTTTAGTATTTTGCTTTGCATATCATTTAAATTTAGCTTGTGCTCAAAATCTGTACTTTGTAAGAAAACAAAATAACTTTGCAGAGCTTCAGTAAGTTTTTCAGTTAAACATAGGCTATGGTGATAGATCAAAAGCATGCAAATAGCATCATTTCACATTACAAGATGCGCTGCTATGCTAAACTTTCCTGTATAAGAATACGTACAGTGACTGTAATCTAATTTTGCAATGTCATTTGCAACATTACTGCGGCTTCAAAAGGTATAAAACACACTGGAAGTTTAAAAGGGGGGGGGGGAAACCCTTGTGTTATTTTTCTGTACAGATTAAATGATTCTGTTTTATACCGGTGTTCTTAGATCACTGTTGCTCACTGGTGCCTCCATAGGTAAGCAACAACCTTGTGCTTTCAAACCGTTCTCAAACATATCCCACACAGAATAGCAGCAAAACATTTATAAGTTCCAGCCTGAAAACTGATTGTAATTTACCAAAAGGCTAAAGGTGAGGGTAGTGTTAAGATTTTAAGTTAGACCAATAACAGATTAATAAATAATTATTCAGGTGTTTTAGCTCTAATCACTATTTTGCCTTAAAGAAAAAGCTGCACTGTGGGCAATAGACCTGTTGAAGTGTGCAAATCAAGCTTATCGATTATCTGAATAAAATTTTCCTTAAACCTAGGAAGATGGAATAACACGCCTTTAAAATTAATCAAGCACAAACCATGACTAGCTGGTTCAGACTTGAAATATTAATTCAAAGATATTAAACACTCTTACTTTATAGTACGCTTACTTACATTTTTGTAGCTCTAAATAAAATTTTAAGTGTATGCTTTAAGTTGGCAAGTCTTTCTGTCTGCTTGATCATTTTAAAGAAAAGCAGAAGTGCAAATTGGAAGTACCTTTAAAATAAATATAAAGCACTACTTGTTTTATAGATTTCATCAAATTTAATTTCTGCGTTTAATTGTTAAAGAAATTAAAGATCTTTAGTCTGGAGACAATTAGGTTTCAGTTCCTGTGCTATGAATCCTTCTGAAATAGCAAAGAATTGTACAGTAAAACTCATTGGCAACCTATAGCATAAGAGAATTGGAAGAACAAAAGTATGCATTTTAATTACAGGTTTTCTATTAACTATCAGGGAAATTATGCTAGGAGTAAATGTTATAAGTGGAAAGATTGTGCCGTCTTTCTAATAACTGTACACAAGGAGAATTCATCAAAGGGGCAGCAAAGACCTTTACATCTTGAACTGAGGCAAATTTGGTTTTGCCTTCAGTTAATTCATTGGGTACTGCTAATGACTGGATAGTTCTCTCCACTTGATACTTATTTAAGAGCTGACACTGTTTGAAACTGTAGTTGATTTGCTAGAAGAGATTAACATTTTTGTGTGCTGTATCTGCTTGATTTGTTGAGTCAGTAAAGGGCTCGAGAATATTTTAGAATACTCAGAACAAACAGAAGATCTCATGATTGCCCCTATTACATTTACAGAAACCTGTGTTAAGGATCTCACTTTAAATACTCGTAGCTTGGCAATTGAGTTGAGAATTGTATTCTTTCCAGTTGTGATCAGGACTTTTTATTTAAGTACAAGCTGTTATTTTTAGATACTGTTTTGCAAAGCAATGTAAAATGCACTACAGAAGTTCAGCAGCATTGCTCAGAAAAGTTTCATTCTTAACTGTGGCATTTCCTGTCTTTTTGTAGGTTTAATCTTGACCCTTAAATATTATTTCAATTGGGATTTTTTTTTTTTTAAATAAAATACAATTCAGGAAGCAAAGCCTTTTGCAAGTAAAAGTAAAGTTATACTCTTGATTAAAATTTATTACTGAAAAAATCCAACAGAATAACTTTTAAGGTTTTTTTTATTTCCCAATCTGCTTAACAGATTTTGATGAAAAGATTATAATAATTTAACACTCTATTTTAGAAGCTTAGAGTTTTTATGTAAGCACTTTGCTATTTTGACTGTAATATTTTCCATCTAGCAATGGTGCTTGGGTGGTCTGCAGCAAAGTATGTGGGTGCACGGTGAGGGTACAGGAAGGAGGGCAAGGAGCGTGGAGAGGATGGCGGTGTCTCTGAGCCTTCTGAATCTACAGATGTGTTAAATAGCACTGGTGATGGTAATACAGAAGACAAACATGCAACTTAACGACAAGGCCGAAAAATGTCAAATGACATGTTTTTTTTTTTTTAAGTAACTAGTTTTTCTCATACTTGGATGCTTATTTGGTCTATATTTATTTCCGTAAAGTTAAGTGACTTTCCCCCACCCTTCTTTGCCTTTTTCCTTTTTTTAACGTCAAAGGAATCTATAGAAAAGTTTTGAATTATTTTCTTCCTATTCCCTATTTAATTTTGTTGGTTGTACTAAAAATAATTATGCTCCTCAAAGATGAAAGTAAGGCCATTACATTGAAACACTCACTTATTTAAATGTTCATCCTGGCTTTAATATGTTTTTCCTGGTGTTGTGCATTTTATGGTAATATGAACTGTATCATTTAGTTCAGACAACAGGCTTAAGCATTGGTAGCGTCCTGGCTTTACAGAACTCTCACCATAATTTAATATGCATTGGCTCCTTCTAATTTTTTTAGTCATCACAAAAAGTAATGTTTAGGGGGTTTTTTTCTGGTCGGTTTGGGTTTTTTTCCCCCCTCATGAAGTATTTGTATACCACTATCTTGTGTTTGTTGACATGCATGTTTAAAACATCTTGGTTTATAACTACAGAAATAATTTCTGTACGATTATGATCAACTAGAACTTGTTTCAACTCAAACAGCACTGTTTTAAGAACCACAAAATCACTTAATTCACTTTGAAAATGTTTTGATTACTGAGCCAACATAGATATGCTTCCTTATTCATTCCTAACAATACCGGCTTTCTTTCCGTATCTGTTGCTTTGCACACTGCATTTCCCCCCCTCCGCCTCCTTTCCAAGCACCATGCCAAGGGGGCCTCCTCGATCTCAGCCTTACAGTCTAAAAATGTAACTTTGAAGAGTCATGGGTGTATGGGAGGAGAATCGCTTCCTAAGTCCAGAAAGGTCATTTAAAAGCAAGATTAATGCAAAAAATGGACTAGAGATAAGAGAAACCCTAGTTCCATATGTTTTCATTGTCCTTACTTATTTAGCAAAAGTTAACGCAGGCTTTGTTCAACAGTATTTTCGGTGAGAGCCTCTTACTGACTGGATAACAATACTTCCTTTCTTAATTTCTAGATCAGAATTACAAAAAAATAGCGAAGTAGCTATACAAGTAAGCACTAGATAGAAAGAAATGTTTGCAAACGATCATATTCCCCTTAAAAGCAAGTTTCTTAAGATTTGAAAAAACTTTTTGACTGCTTAAACAAAATCTTAAGTCATAAAACTTTTCAGATTTGCTCTGCCTAAAACAGCAATCAAAGAGAGACTGAGAAATATTAATGCAAGTTTGAATCTGGTTCAATTCCTTTAATTTCTTCCTGTCTCTTCAGATTTTCTATTAATAACTACATTTAACTGTGTGTTATAACTCCACTTTAAAGTAGAAGAACAATAAAAATTCAGTCTACTCATAATGGATTAAAACCCACTAATTTAATTCTAAAGAGAATCTTCTGTGAAATAAAGGGAGAGAAGGTGGATAACCTCTAAGTGTATATATACATTAAAAAATACTTCTCTTAGTCAAAATACATAAGCTTTGTTAGGAGAATAAAGGAAATGACAGTGCTAGTTCTTGCTTTGTAGGCTTTAAGGCAGCCAGTACAGACACAGTCACGCTAATGCTACATGACTCTCTCTCCCCAATAGGACTTCTATTGTTTATTGAAGGAGCAAGGAAAAAGGTAATAATAATATTCATATTAAAAAAAAAAAACCAACACAGCATCAAAGCTGTCTAAAATATAACGCGCATTCTGCAAAATTGACTGGTTATGATACTAATGGCTGCATATTTATGCTAATTCTTTTTATAGTATAGCTATTCAAAGCCTTCCTGGCAATAATGAGCACCATATAGATGGGCTTTTTTTTCCGGTTGCAGTAGTTTGTTGCTAGTGTTAACTTTAGGGGAGCTGGCTCTGGAGTTCAGCTGGTATCAAGTTGCAGCCCAGACTTTTTGTATTATTTTGTCCGTGGGGATTTCATTCAGCCTGAGGGTTTTTTTCCCCTACCAGGACAGCTGGAAATTCACCAAAGCAAACTTCTGCATTCGTTTACAAATTCCATTTTTATCAGTGGGATTCAGGACAAAGTAACTTATCATTTTGAATGTTAGAAGAAATATCAGCGATTCAAAGTATACAAGAGAGCGGCAACAATCAATCGGTGCTGATCACTTCTATGCAGTGGCCAGCCAGGTATCGGGATGAAAAGCTGTTTGTTCCGTTTTATTTATTGTTTGTTTGTTTGGGGTTTTTTTTCCATCACATCCTGACCTTTCAGAAATAATTCTTCCTGACAATCAAACATTTTATATGCTACGTGGCAGAAACCTAGCATGGAGTCACAGATTCCCTATGGTTTCCCTCCCAGTTTTCATTAGCACACATAGCATCGGTTACTCACAAAGAAGTTTCAGCTGCATATAAAAAAAATCTAAGCACAGTTCTCCCAAAGGTGATATACTCTATTTTACAAAAATTTAAAATACTATTCATGCATTATTTTCTATTATTTTATTACTTTACGAGCAAATAATTTCTTAAGATTGATTTTCAGATTCTAGTTCACAACAGGAGCTATTCAGAATACACACTTCTAGCAAGCCTTTTCTGCATTAAAAAAAATAGACTCCTTAAATATTTATACTGATTGCTACAAGTTAAAAAATAAAAAAAGAAATTTACCTTTTTAGTTTGTGAGGGGGGAAAAAAGCTTTATTTTAAATTAATTAAAAAAAAAAAAATACCGACTTTAGTCTTGTACACTTCTCTAGGCAGTATACCTCTAGGCAGTATACCTCTCTCATTTCTTGCATAGGTTTTAGTAAAGCACCAGAGCTCCATCTTTCTTGCAGTGATGACTGGAGGAAGGGGGGTGGGGAGTCACCTAGGTTCGCCAGGTCATTAGGCCAGGTGTTCTTCCAAAGTAGGCCTTACCAGAATGTCTTCCCCGCTTTATTCTGAAGTCCTCCTTTTTCACAGTGTCCCTTAGCGTTTCTTATTCCCTAGTGTGCAAAACCTGTGAAGAAAAATACTGTATATGAGATCTGAAAGGAGCAATGACTGTCTTCTCCTTGGCAATAGCGACTTGCGTCCCCAATAGTCCATGCCGCTGCTTTCCCTTGCCCAGTCTAACCAATGTGCAGACTACTGTACAACAGCATTGTCCTGAACAGGTAGTCTGAACACTGGGGCGACGGAGCAGGATCTCCGGACGCGTCTATTTATTTATTTTAAATCCTCTTTTAGTCTCGGGGAAAAACTGCCTTCCTGCATCACGGGTTGTGCTCGACTCTCCCTCACACTCTGCAGCACTCACTGAAACACACTGAAGTGCTGTGATTTCCAGTCTTGACGTGGCACATTTGCAGCAGACTGGGGATCTGGCAATGAATTTAGGACCAGGAAAAGGGGGAGGGCTGGGCCTGAGAGTCCATATATGGGATGATGTCACCCTGGGGAGGTTTGGGTATGCACTGTGCCGCTGGTGAGACCGCTAGAATTGCCTGCTCTCAGACATGGGTCTGTGTATAAAATGGTACCAGATGTTTTAGTGTAATGTTAAGCAGTCATTTCATCTTCAGGCCAGATTTTTTTCTTCAACTGGGCAGGAAGTGGGCCCCAGTATGGAAAAGCTGTAAAAAGTCAAGATGTACAGTTTCACTGCAGCCAACAGAGAGCGAGTTAATGTAGACGCAGAGTTTGCTGTTTTGTGAAGGCTGAAAACCCAAATTTATAAAAAGGATTCTGCTCGGGAAGCTAATGCAATAACCCACTGCTTATTTTCTTTCTTTTTAATGACTCTAGTTGTGCTTTTCTATTTTAGCATTTCAGACCAAGAAAAGGGCAAATAGGTTCATTTTTTCTTGGAACTGTCAGCGGCATGCAGGCTGCCGAGACTTGAACAGTAATTAGAGTTACTTCCTGAAAGTGAAGCCCCCATGAAAAGTCTGGAGAAATGTTCTTTGTCATAGCCTCTACATGAGTAATTAGTTCCACATGTGGCCTTCCTATTTCCCTTCAGCTATTTTGGCTGGCTGGTTGAATACTTTGCTATAGCTCAAGACTTAAAGAAGCTTTAAAGTTTTCATTTCAAGCATCCACTGTGAAAATAGCTATTTCTGGTGTCATAATAAATTGCTTCTGGTAGATCAGTGCTATTAGGCCTGGCATTGTTTTTCACTGGTAACCCTGCTGGTCCCATTTTTCTTTTAATGGTGCTTGGTGGAATTATCCTGCTACATTTTATCTTTGATGTTTACCAGATCTATTGAATTTTGCCAAGTATGACTTTACCGTAGATTTTAAGATATTCTCCCCACAGGCAACTGTCCTTGTTCTCCTGTAAACTTTTTTCTTTGTTACTTATGTTGTTGAATCTAAGTGTTGGTTTGGTTTTGGGTTTTGGTTTTTTGTTTTTTTTTTTTTTAAATCTGCCTTAGCCCATGGTCTAAAACAGCAACTAACATATCAAGTTAGCTCTTCTGAAGTCAAACCTGGAGGTGGTTGTTTGTAGGTCTGTATATGCACCGTGTGGAATTGTTACCAGTTGTACTTTTTCTGCCTAGAAGTCTAAGGTGAATGCCAGTATTGGGAGTACATTCTGAAAGGTAGATCTCCACCTACTTCCTGGAGAGGAATGCATGTAACTCTGAATGTGTGCTGTGAGCTCTGGTGTCCTAAATAACTTCTGTGTGATGTGGTTCTTCCTAGGTGATGGCAGATTCTGTGAGAGCCGCAGCTCCTAACGGCAAGCACAGGGCAGGTTGCAGAACTCTAGCTTCAGGGAGAAGGAATGCAATAAACTTAGACACAAGAAAACTGGAATTAGAGTCTCAGGCCAATGAAAAGGAAAAGTGACCTTCAGGCTGCTTTGTGGTGGTGGCAGGCCAAGCACTGTGCGGCCGTTTCAGATTGTGCATCTGATTCTGCTGTTGGTATCCACAGTGTGCTTGCGTGTGTCCAAGAAGGGCTGGAGAGTTGGTTTTGTTTTGGTGGTTTTTTTGTATTTTTTTTTTTTGTAATTAGTTAAGGTTGAGGTTTGAAGAAGCTATAGAAAGAAGTTTAACATCCAGATTGCTTGGCTTTCTTGGAAACAGCGGTACCACGTCATTGTCTAAGAGGAATATCAGATGTAAAGCTGTTATAATGGAGAGAGTAGAGCACACCATGAATTAACCAGGAGGATTCCTTATCTGCGTATCACTGCATGTGTAGGAGCTGGCTTTTTTATTATATTCTCTCTTGGCACTCACGTTGTGGAAGAAGAATATGACTTTGGAAAGACTGAGTAGTGAGAGATTGCTGTGAGCAGGACCCTCAGTATAGTGGGTCAGATTTTCCCCAGTGAGTAACTGTCAGAGATTAATTGCTGTATGTGCCACCAGGAGCAAGAAATTATGTTGTCAAGAAAGACGATGTTCCAGGGATCTTCTTTCCATACCAGCAGAAGGAGGGGTAGGCTGAATAAAACAGGAGGCAATGCGTTAATGAGCCAAGCAGGCTTAGGGACTGAGGGAAGTGAAGTTTTGAATCTTGCTGCCGAGTGCAGCAGCATTAGTCTCTGAATTTTTCCTGAGATGGTTAAAGAGAACCAGAATAGCTCACCACACTGTGGCCTGGAAATTCGTTCCTTGTAAGTTTTGTTTCTTGGCAAAAGCAGAGCTCCAGAGGAGTGGAGGACAAGAGCAGGAGTTTTGGGTTGTCCTGGGTGCCCAGAAGGATGCTAAAGCCTTCTCAAGGAGAACCTCTAATATAGTGGAAAATGATTCAGACCTTTTATGCACATTTTCTTTCCTTCCTGAAGGCTGTTTAGCTAGTTACAGGCATCTGTGTTAGACATTTAGACCTAGTCCCTCCTTTTCCACTTGATCTCTATTGGGAAAGGAATAGGCCCAAAAATCAATCCACATTTCCATTCCTTTTGATACCAAGTTCACACTATACTTGAAATATTTGAAATCTTCCACTAAATAGTTCCCCAGATATACTGTGGCATTTAAAATTGCTTCCAGTCAACATCCAAGGCTCTCCCTTAGCTGCAGTTTCTTAAATGGCAGGCCGCTTTCGTGGTTGCAGTAACCTTGACTCAATAGAGTCAATATCAATAAAAAGTTGTTACTCAGAGCTTATTCCTAAGTGCCTTTCAAATGGGGTGATACACTTTCATTTTTCATGAGTTTATCATCATGCTGACTTTGTCATGCCTATGAACTCAGCCCAGTGATTAAATTAATTGCCACAAGCCTGAAGTATTATCTGATTTTTAACTTGGAGGAGACTAAGGATTTTGAAAAGTCCAACTTCATTAACGCTTATTTGGAGGGCTACCATGAAAGCAAATATAGCTATAATTCTGCTTGATTGTTTTCTTTAACTGTCAGACAGCAGTGTAGTGCCAGGCCACTCTTCATACTGAACAGGCTGGGAATCTTTGAAACGGTGATAAAATGTGTAGCTAGCATGGGAGCTATATGCTGCTGCTTTGTGAAACGTTCTAGGCTGCTTTTACACTAGTGAAGTGGCTGAATTGCTGCTAATGTGCATTTTTGCATTAAAAAAGGTATTGTAGGAGGTGTCTGGACAATTGTAAATTTTGTATCTCTATTTTTCAGAAGCTCTAGATACGACCTAGGGAACCACACAACAGCAAGTGAGATGTATGCAGCTGATACATGAGTCGAAATTATAGCAAGCATAGTTCAACCCTTTTCAGCGCTTAAGAAGCTAAATCATTGCTTAAGAGGATTAGAAACAGGTAGGCATAGGACACAGGGAACAATACAGATAGGCTGTCATTGTCATCATAGCAAAAACCCATGCAAAATACCCTCCAGGGCCTGATTTTGTAGCTGACTCAAAAAAGTGAGTGGAGAATTAAATGCCAATGAGAGTGAACAAATGCGAAGAAGTAGTCTCAATTTACTGAACACACCTCCCTCACTCTCCCCTCCATGTTACATGGTAAAACTATGTTCACTTTTATCTTGAATGCTTGGGATGTGGATGCAAGAAGAGAAGATAAGGATAATGTGAGGAGAGAAGAGGTGACAGTGGAGGTAGCATCAACATGGGAGGCGAGGGTATCTGATACTTTATAGAGTTGGTCACCTTTCTGTTAAATAACACTTACTGATGGTTGGGCAAGGTCTCCTGCAGTCTTGTGGTCCTTTTGTTTCTCGGTACTCTGCTGCAATCTGACCCACTCTTTTTTTTTTAAGTTTACCCCATAGCAATTTGTTACTCCTGGCCAATGCATGTAGGAATCATCTGTGTTTAGAAGTCCCTATGCCCATTTTTATGAGAATCATGACATTATTCTTGAAGTCTGAAAAAATTATGAGGCTGGCAGCAGTTTACCAGGGCTAACTGAAGACCCCCTTTGGTAGGGACCCCTAGGTCCAAGGCTTTACAGCTGCTAACAGCCACATTTGTAAGTGCTGCTTAGTTTTCTGAGCAGTCTGGCCTTGGCATTGCAGGCAGTGATTTGCTCTTTTATAAATTACTTTAGTCCAGCTCTCTATGTCCTGGGCAATGCTCCAGCCTAATGCCTCTCTGTTGTGCAGTTCTTACAAGTAAAACATAATGGACAGGTGAAAACTATAGCCTCTAAACACACTGTTTGTTCCCTGTTCCCAGTCCTTTTCCCTTCCCCTTCCTCTTCTTCACTTGCCCCCTCTGGCCTGCTTTCCCTCCCCATCAAACACATAACTTGGATGCTTTAGTATCCTCCACCTACTCTGTAATCTTTCTCTCCCTGGTCCCAGTTTTCTGCTCTGCGTGTGTGAATGGGGAGAATGTGGAGCTGGAAGGGGTCAATCCAGCTGTTCTGGGCATCTAACAGAGTTGACATTCACAACCTGTCTTGAAGCCAGTGTTTCCTAAATCTTCAGTGAGCAGGGGACAACTCTGCACATCTGAGGTGGATACCTGGAGTTAGCCAATGATGATATCGGCCCTCATGTATGTGAGAAAATGAGTAGGAGGTTCAGTACCAATTCCACTTCTTCTTACCTTGTTAGCAGTCTGGTTATTTTCATCATGGTTGTAATGTGTGCGTAATTTTGTGTTTAGTATTTTTATTGCCTTTCTAGCCAGTGGTAAAAGTTTACCAATGCATAATAAGAAAATAACTAGAGTACCAGAGAGCAGGAATTTTAACATATGGGTCACTTTGCTCACCGTGTATCTTCCAGCTTAAATTTTCTGTATGCACTCATGCACGTATTTGAAGATTTGAACTGATTTTTGGGTAGTATATTGTTTTGGGGGAACCATGTATCCTCAGCACAGCAGTAGCAAGTGATTATAATGACTGGCAATGTTTAGAGTGCGTATAGGTTATTTCATTCTTGCTAAAACAAATAGCTGCCTTGTTGCATTGTGGCCTAGTGGGAGGTATCCTCTCTGCCTGGCATGTTTTTCTTCAGGAAAAGAACAGGATATGGAATAGCTTTGACATTTCCTTAGTCATTGCTTACTCATACACAGCACACAATTAGTGGAGATGCAAAATTAGCTGAGCTAAGTTAATTTCCAGAGTGGTGGTGAAGAGCATGATATGCCCTGGATTAACACTGTCGTCTTTCTTGACTGCTGTGATCTCCACAGACATTGTTTTAGCCCTGAAGCACGTTAGTGTTAAGCTTTGGGACTTTTATAAAACCCATATGTGCAGCTGAATCAAGTGTTCTTTTTCCCCACTCAGACTCACAATGATTCAGTCAGGTTACCACGTCACTGGAAGATCATTGCTTCTCTTGTGGAAGATGTCACTTCTGCTAAAAAGTGATTGCAATGTTCAGTAAAGCAAAATAACTGGTCAATAAAAGGGGATGAAGCATTTGAGTGAGTGTAGGGGCATGTTATTTAGTGCTTAACCATAGCAAAGATACATAAAGGATAAATTTGGAGTGGTTTTTCTTTTTTTTTTTCATTCCTTTCTAGGAAAAAAAAAACCTCTTTGAAAATAGAACTGTCTGGGTGACCAAAACCCCTGTATACTTTATAGTAGCTTCTACTTAAAAATCCTGTGTCCTGTTGGGTTTAAACTGCTGGCTTTGTCTAATGAGAATCTGGGGTTTGATTTACCTCTCAAATATATTTTTATGAACTTTCTTCTGCCCAACTGGAAGGCAGTTTGTTGTTACTTTAGTGTATTTCTGGCAAAATTTTGTGTTGCAGCTATTTCTGTTTCAGTAACATAATACACTCTGGAGGCAGATCTTGGAGATCTTTGACTCTAATGAATACCAGTCACGTGAGAGTAAATACATGATTTATTACTTGAGTATATTTTTGATAGTGATGCCTGGAGATTTTTTTTAGTGGGGGAAAGGGAGATCAAGAAAGAGAAGGATGGAGATGAAAGAAATTAGTGGCAAAGATGTTAACTGTCACCTCAGTTCATGCCTGTTGTTTGCAATGCCAGTATTGTGAATGATCCCAAAACAAAACCATCCATCCTTTTCACATGTAAGAATAATCTCAGGGGAATTGTGTTGTAGAAGCAGATCTTAAAATGAACACCAGCAATATTGCTCAGGGCCTCTAAAACTAAAAGCCATTTCTTCTAGTATTTATTGTCTTTGGCAGAACCATTATCCTCTCTTTATATTAACTGCTGTGTGAAGTGTCGTCTTTGTCTTGCCAAAACTTCTGTTCATGACACAATTTTTTCTTAGCTTGACATGCTTTTGATAAAGACTTAACAATAATGAGCCAGGTTCTTGAATGTGAAATAGTTACTTTCATGAGGCTGAACATAAATACCAGTCGTTTGTGCTGTACAGAGACACATGCTCGAAGAGATGACTGTAAAAGAGCCTCAGTGAGCTGCATTGCTCCAGCTCCATGAAACGCTTTGAGCATATCCACGTAACTGAACCTGTCATTCTCTTTTACGACTGAGTTCTAAATCACGTTTCCAAAGATTAATAGGTGATATCCAAGGAGCAGTCATGTGGGTAGTATTTTCTCTGGCTTTTCTGTAGGTTCTGAAGGTCTAATCACCTACTGTTACTATGGATATTAGGAAAAACTTATTCAGCAAAAGGTTTGTCACGCACTGGAACAGGCTGCCCAGGGAAGTGGTGGAGTCACCATCCCTGGAGGTATTTAAAAGATGTGTAGATGTGGCACTTAGAGACACAGTTTAGTGGTGGGCTTGGCAGTGTCAGGTTAACGGTTGGACTTGCTCATCTTAAAGATCTTTTCCAGCATAAACGATTCTATGATTCTATCTGACTTGAGAGTGTAGGCATAAACATTTAAATTCGAATTAAGGGTCAATGTCAAAGCATTTTGATTGCTCATGAGGTGACCTGTGAGTTCTGATTTCTGCAAAATTTTCATGTGAACTTGTGAATGCTGATGCTGCCAGGCATAACTTAAATATTTAATTTTTAGGATTGATGTTTGTCGTGGTTTAGGGCTGGGACGGCCACTAA
>NW_010170766.1:0-13629 GCF_000695765.1 Mesitornis unicolor | reverse complement strand
AGTTACCCAGGTCCTCCTTCTTGCCTTTTTTTAGGTAGATTCACTTTAGAGCTCTGGATCCTGTTCCAAACCCATTTATGCTTTTGACTTCCAGAACATCCTGTGGCAAAGATAACCAGTTTGGCTGTGCATTGCATTCACTTTATCAACAGTATTCTTGACCTCATAGGTTCTGCCATCTCTTTCAGTCCTCTCCTTTTTCTCGTACATGGAATTCCTGCCTATGATTATCCTTGTAGGTACCCTCCTTACCTCTTCCTAAATCATTATAGATCCTGCTTGAAACAGGGCTTTCAGGACTGCAGGAAGTATTGAAGATATAGGAATATTATGGATTAACATACTTACATAAAGATGTGTTCTATTTTGGATAAAGTAAACTGTTGTGGTAACCTTATAAAACCAGTCTGTCGTATATATTTATGTGATTATAACTTGAGTTCAGGAAGTGCTAATGAAATTATTCCAGTCAACAGTGAATTGGTAACAAAAATATCAGTGATATAAATAAGTGGGTAAATAAGGATTTTCCTATTTCAGAAGGCAGAGTGAATGCTCTCATGATGAAAGCCGACAGTAAAGTTAATGATTAGCTTGGGAAGAATGTTGAGTGAGCTAGATAGTGTTTCTTTTAGAGAAGTTAAAAGAAACATGATAAGGCATCTTTGGGTGTTCTGGGGGGACATAGTTCATTAGAACATTTTATGCCTCCTGACCTGAGGGAAAGTATTTGTTTAGTTGAGAAGAGGTTTGCTGTACACTTTGTCAAAATTCTTGCCTATAGCATACCTAGGTAGGTCTGATGACATGTAAATAAAAATGATAGTCATAATAATATCCATAGCATTCCATGATACAGTTTATTATTCTGTTAAATGGATATACCACGTCCCACAAAGCTTCTGTTGACCTCAGTCAGTTTAGGATTTTTAAGGCACTGAATATTGCTGTGTTGAGAAATAAACCATCTGTTTTAATAAAGAAGCATGAAAGGATATTATTTAACCAGAACAATGAATTATTTAACCATGAAAACAAATACTAAAAAAAATTGTAGAAAATGGATACAGTGACATACAGGACTAGAACTTCATTTTACAAGTCAGGTCATTCTGCTGTCAATGTTGCATATAACTTGGCCTTGGTTGAAATTATTATGTGCAGTAACAAATTCCTTACAGACCTACAACAGCAGGATCAGGCTGATTGCATTTACACATTGATTTTCATGCTCAGATTCATTGATTCATCTCTCAGAAGGAGAAGGACTTTTCTGAAACTAGTACTGTTAAACTAACACGAGCAATTGTCAGTTATCAACACTCATGCTCCATGTTTCATCAACTCTCTGAGAATCAGGTTTGTTACACCACTTATTTATCACTTGAGTTCAACCATGTTTCATTTTTCCCAATGTGTACACAGGAATGCAGAAGGGATGAAAGGACAGAAGGACAGACAGACAGATGAACACAGTGAAGGAAGGAAGACAGGCTGATTAGTTCTGTAACCTCTATGTATCAGAACTACCCATTTGGGGAAGTCTGTAGAAATGAGTGTGACATTTGGTCTGTAATAGGTCCACCTATAGAGAGGTCTTTGGTGGCAAAAAGTATCTAAAGTAATATATAAATGTATGCAGCAGAGCCAACAGAGAGCTGAAGGCTCCTTTAAGAATAATACATTCCCTTCTTGTAAAGGTCAAGTTGTGTCCGCAGTTCTCAGCCAGCTCTGGAGAGCTCAAGCGTGGCTCCATGTGTTACCACAGAAGTTTTCCAGACCATTTTCCTCATTTAAAGAAGAAAACAGCAACAATGCTAATTGAAATAAACTGTCACAAGCAATGAAATGCTCATTAACTCTAATTACCAGTACTTTCACTTTTCATGATAGTTATGAAAGGATAAATCAAGGGAATCAAAAACTTTAACAAACCTGCTAAGAAATCCATACATTTTGACATCCCTTGCCCCCTTCAGCTAATGCAAGTAGCAGAAAATGAGATCCTTGCTGTGTTTCTGTAAAAAGAAAAAGACAAGAAACAGTCAGCCTCTGCTGACCTCTTCACCTCCATTAAGCACTGAGTCCATACGAAATCTGTAGGTAGCCCTGTCCTATATGAGATGGTGGAGATTTCTAGCTTGGAATACAGACTGCATACTTTGTTTTCTTGTTTTGATTTGTTGGGTTTTTCTGTTTGTTTTGGGGTTTTTTTTTGCATTTGACTTACCCTGCTTCATGAAATCAGCAAAAGTGGGTTTTCTTACCTGTATTACAAGGTTTTTATTACAACTGTATTACAACTGTATCACAACTGTATCTACAAATGAAGAAATGTAGGCTAGGTCCCCTTCCTTTGCTCAATCATCTGTTATCAATTTTCTTCATAGGAAAGACACTTGACTGGCACTAGTGTAAGTTTGGCAGAATCCGTCTCTTGAAAACTGGACTTTTCCCTAGCAGCACTAAAAGTAACTGATAATCTACCAGGCAAAGAAAAACAGCCGGCCTAGAGGTCACAGACTAATTCCAGGTCAGAAATCACTGGGTTTACTGGTATCTTTTTTTCTGTAGCCCTAAACAAATCCTTTCATCTCTCTCTGCTTGTTTTCCTTCCAGGCCTTTACTTGTTCCTCTAATTTATAAGCTCTTGAAAATAAGTAATCTTTCCAACTTCATGTATTGTAGCAACTACCATAGCTAACAGGTATGGTAGCCTGTATTTGTTTAAGTAGTCCAATAATGTTACAGTAATTAACAATAACACAAAGAGGACTGTTAATCTTTCTTGACTGCATCTTCATACTGGTTTTAAAGTTTTTACCTTTGCTGAAATAAGCCTTTCATATGCTCACACCATAATTCTTAACATTATTCATTGAGTGACAATCCACTAATTGCTACAAAAGGCAGAAGATGGCCTAGGTATAGATCTGAATCTGCCTTCTGGTGGTACGATTGACAAGGAACTTCACGCTGTAAATGCTTAAAAAAGGATTAGATGGAAAGATTGTGGTCATAAAAAACATTTTAAGTTATTAAAAATGATTCAAGGTATGTAAATATTGAGGACATATGGAAATAGCATTAAGTTTTTCACTTTACACATCTGTTTTACAATTGCAATACACCTGCAAATTTAATCTTGTTAGAACCTTTAGCAGATGCCAAAAATCCATTTTAAACAAACCATCTCAGTGGAACGGGGAAGTACTAATACACCATTTTGAAAGAATCCTGAGAGATTTTGAGGAAACCATGATTTTATGATAATCTCTGAATCAATCAGTTCTTCTGGAACAACCATACATATTTTCTAATGGTCTTTTTGTTCCTATTAATGGAAATGTTAAGCTCTATATATTCAAAAGGGAGATAAAATCCCACACCCAGTGGGGCTGAAAAGAGAAATCACATCTAGAAATTCTCAGTCCAGTAACTATGTCTGCAGATTACACTGCCAAAAACAACATATTAAGCATGGTGCTAGAGACAAAAGGAAGAGAGCACATCAATGGCAGCAAAAGATCTAGAATGAGACCTTAGCAATCCCAAAAATGGGTTCAGTCTAGGAATAAGAAGAACTGTACATCTGTGGCTGACTGCAATAAGAAGAGGAGAGCACCAAACTGGCATCCAATCTGAACACTAAAGCATTTCATTTTTTTGCTTTAGTTTCTGATATTTTTTGGTAAACTAAGCTTCCAATTTTAACATGTGCAGACGATATATAACAAGACTTATTTATGCTGTTAATAACTTCTAAGCCACATCTTTTCTTCTTTTTACTGCAAAAAAGCTACTTTCTTTATAAAGTTAAAAAAAAAAAAGTCTGCTGCTCAGGGCTGTCTAGGAGCAATCTACATCAGTGATTGGATTATGTACTAACAGCATTACTTATCCCCATCTGAGAGGTACCCTACAGGGAAAAGCTCCAAAGAAAGACACTGCATTAAGGGAAGATTTGGAAGTCTGATTGCATTCTGTTTCCATCTCTCTGCAGGGCTGGCTGTCAATGGCATTCAGAGCCATGCAGCAGAAAAGGAAAAACAACTCTCTTTCTATAGCGTTGTGAGTCATCAGTGATTGAAAGCATCTTTACCCCAGTTTAAGGCCTGGCCAGGGGATGTGATCCAGAGTTCACTGAGAATTTGCGTTGACTTCATACACGTTCACCTATGGCCTATGTTTTTCAGTTGGAAACTGAGTATTTTACAGAATCATGAAAGTGAAGGAACAAAGTGTGCAAATCTTACAGTGAAGATGCAGTTCATAACTATAAACATTCTCTCAAGCAGTGAATCTGGATCCAGATGGTGTACAATATTAAACCAGAGAATCTGGATCCAGATGGTATACAATATTAAACGAGTAATATCTCTCTAAGCACATGTAAAAATAATTAATATTACCATGGATTTCCTCCAGACTTCTTCCTTATCATGAATATAGAGCAGTATGTTCCCTTAGGAGGAGAAAATTGCAGAGTTTTCTGTGTTAACCACTAAGTAACTTATTTCCTTTCATCAACCAGTGATCCAGAAGGTCATGGCTTGAATTCTAAGGGTTGGAGAGATCAGTAGATCTCAATAGCTTTCCACTGAACAGCTTCATGCAATGGTTTCTTCAATGTGGGATAGCTTCCCCAAATGTCTCCAAAATTCATGTTATAGTGTCTTAACTCTCTGGAAGAACCACCTAAAGCCAAAAGTTTAGATAACTTACAGAATTTAAACATGAATGTGTAGAAACACACAAAAATACATAGCAATAAGCCTCATCATACATGATTTTCAATTTATTTTAACATATATGATCTTACAATCTGGAAGAAGAAGATGTCCACACTGGAAAGACTCTGACTTTTCTCTCGGAGTATATTTTTAATTGTATGTTTTTTGTTTGGCTATAGAGTTACAAGATTGGAAAACTACCCAGTATTGAAATTCAGATCTAATTGTCTACTAAAATGTTTTATCTGCACAAACAGGAAATAGCTGCATTGCTTGCAAAAGGTAGGAGTAATTTAAAAATCTTCAGTCTTTTTATACCACATATCACTGAGCAGCAGCTGGATGGCAAAACAAGAAGATGAAGAATGCAAATACATCTACAAATTAAAACCGAGGGGTTTTTTCAACATAAGTTATTGCTCATGAAACAGGGAGATTGGTGTCTATTTTAACATCTGAGGGTCAGAACCTCCAGAAGTATCAGATAATTTAACTCCAGTAAAGTAAATATGCAGCAACTGAATATCTGCCCTTGGTATTTCATGTGCATAATTTGTTTATTGTTTTTGTTTATGTGAAATAAAATTAGCATAGACTACTTTTTGCCCTTTAAGTATGCGAAAATGTGTAGTGCTTTCCATTGTTGAGCACTGGTAATTGTACCCAGTTTTTATTCAAGTGTTTTAAAGCTCAAAAAGTTCTAACATCCTAAGGGACTACTCAGTGAGGTTTTGCTTCACTCAGTCAGCATCTTCATATATATATATACAGATTAAGGTCTTACTGGAACCAAGCCACAGTTACATCTGCACTGGTTTTTTTCCAAAGTTTTTCTGTCAGTCAAGATTAGTACAATATAATCTAAGAAGATTCAAGTATGACATATTTTTTAATTACTTAGTATCATAGTTTAGCTTATTACACAATGTATTAGGTTTTGATTTAGGTTTAAAAAATGAGTTTTAATGTTAACGCTGATAGTTACTTGTTTTTTGAATCTGGGCAAGTCACTTTGTCTTAATCTCTTATTGCTGTGTCTTGAGTGAGGATTGCTGAATGTCCCCAACAGCTTCAAGTGTCACTGTCATCAGAGCAACAATAATAGCAAAGAGCACTGCATTATAAAAATATCTCAGCAAAGCAGAAGTGAGAATTTATATATTACAGTTTCAAATATTTAGACAATTGACAAACATTTCCCTTGTCTCTGCAGCCCTATAGCTTGGCAAACCAGGCTAGAATATGTTTCAAAGACAAACAAAACAAAACAAAACAAAAACCCTCATGCAGATTAAAATGTGACAAGGTAATATTACTAAAATGTTAGGTATGTTAGGTATCTACAGAGAAGGAAATTACAGTCTTTCTGATTGAAGCAGCCTCTCTCAGGGTCATCTAAAGATTTCAAAACAATGAAGACAAGTGCCAGAATATTTTGAATTCATCTTGACTGTATTAGCAATGATAGCAGATGATCTTGCTTCCAAAGTCAGAAATAAAACCAATCAGCTGCAAAAGCATTTGCTTTTTCATATTTTTTTCTTTTTCATCTACCTACTTCTTGTCCTTCACCTTGCTGTGTCTCATTGATGAACAATATCAGCTTGAAAAAAAAGTTCTACATTCTTTATTCACATACTTTGTTTCTTCTAAGATACAGATTCTTTACAGCTGGAGATAAGGATATTGCAGACTTCAGCTTCACAGGAACAGATATTATATTTTGATACAAGTTTATCATGACCTGCATTTCTTTAACTGCATCTCCAAACTGTACTCTGTATTTACTTCCTTGCTTTCCCACGAGCAAATATGGACCCTAGATAAGAGAGGAACACTGCTTCATGGTGGTTGAGCTGGACAGCTGTGACTGTGTATGGCACTGCTTACATAAACTCATCTCACTTGAGACATCACCTTACTGAGTAACGAGATGTAAGGAGAAAAGGACCAGAGGAAGAGCTGCATGCAAGATAAGATCAAATTTGTCTGGTCACATGATGGAGAAAGGGCCATGATGTGGCTCTGTGCACCTCTCCTGCTACTGGAGATGCGCTGAGTGCAGGGACTCAAGAGGAGGATGAGGTCAGACCATTCTGATGCAAGTGAGACACAGCAGAGCCTAACTGTGGTTGCATGGACAGTAGGCATTGCCTGTGCTAAGAGAACATCAACTGGGAGCCAAGAAGGCAGGCATGCTGCAAGGAGTTTGGCAGGCCTGTTGCAGCTCTCAGTCAATACCTGCCAGTTCAGCCGCCTGTAAGACCCTAATGTGAACTTCTTAGGACAAATGGAAGAGTCAGAGGCCCAGACCATAAAAGAGGAAAGACACTGGGGAGCCCTTAGGGGCTTTCTGTTATTGCAACTGATACAAATGTCCTGGTTTTAGTTGCAGTCGCTGGCTGGATGACACTAACAAAATTGTGTGTTTCTTTTTCTAGCTCATGGCACTAAATGGGAGGAAAGGAGATTTCTGCTTCCTCTGCTGGCTCCTCAGGGAACCACAGAGATCATCCCAATAGGCAAGAGATCAGCACCGTTCATTACTCCTGCCAATGACATCCAGCATGACTAAGCTTCAATCAGCCTTCAAAATCCTGTATGTCACTCATCCAGCCCTACTCATTTTACAGCACCCTTTATCCAACCCATTAGGGAGTGCCACATTTTGGCATAAATAGGACCTCTAAGTATTTGGTCCAGCCAGTTAAAATCCCCATATACTCTCCTGCCCTTTTGGTAATGTTTAGTCAGTACTCAAAACTCAGCTGTGACACGAGAGAAAACTGAGCATTTTTCTTTAATACACAGCACACTATAGGCCACTGATTATTGAAAACCATAAGCTCTCCGCTTTTGGAAGTTTAACATTGGAATTAGCATAGTCTAACTACTATCTCTTATTAATAAAGCCACTGACAGAAGATACAATAGCAAGTTTCTTCCTCTGGTTTCCCCTAATGTGCTAATGTAATGAATGTAGAAAAGTTTACCTTCATGCATTCTTTTTTTTTTTTTTTTCTGCCCCAAAGTTTTATCCTTCTGGTTCAGATTGTCAGCTGAATTCACTCAGTGATAATCAGAGCATGAGCAACATTAGGTCCCTATTAGTGATATCTTCTGTCTTCTTACTTGCCCAATCCTCAGGTGACATTCATTGATGTAATTACACCAGAGAGACAGAAACCACATGGGTATATTTCAGCTGAGGATCCACCCTACTGAATACACTTGATACACTTAAGATGTGATGTCAAAGAACAGAGAGCACCTTTTTTTAAAACTGGCATTGAAAATTCCCTTCAACAATGGGACTCTCAGTGTAACATTCATTTGTATTAGAAAAGGACTCTGATTTAATCAAGCTATATCTAAATCTCTACCTGAGTCTTGCATCCAATTATGCTTTAGAATGAATTTTTGTATTCCTCTTATCCCACCCCCACTTACAACTTAGACAGAAAATAATGAGCTTTACCAGTAGGTAGGTGTTTAAACCTCTTCTGATCTTGAAGAGGTAGAAACAGAACAAATGAGACCCTCTGTCACTGAGCTCTGATGTGTTTGGCAGGGCTCTGGGCAAGGGTCCGTTTCTACACACTTAATTTTCAGAGTGTGGCACATGCAGGAGCACCTACTCTCCCCACATTTCTTTGCCTGGTTTTGATGAGACACACAACAAAATGGCACATCTAAGGAAAGACATAAAGCTTTGGCCACAGCAGTTTCGCACCTAAGCCAGCTGTAGCAAATTATATCCTATCAGAGACATCATGGACTGCAACAAAGACAGCAAAGACAGCAGCAATGTCAGCACATACCTTTCAGAGCTTGAACTGAAGCCTGCTGCAGACTTTCACATCACAGCAATAGGCTTTGGATTGCCCAGAACTTGTAAGAATTTGTCCTTCATCCAGCTTCCTTTTTTTCCCAGGTGACAACAGCCTAAGAGGAGAGGTACATTCTCAGGAAAACAAGACCATGTGCTACAGCTACTGCCAGCTATGCGTTATAATCAAGAATTTTAGAATCACCACATTTTGACATGCATTTTATTCAGATCTTCCCCATTATAGGGGGTATTGACATTTTTAGATTCATCCTGACCATAACCAATACCCCATTCCAGTATTTAAAAAAAATATTGTGAGCCTTCAGTTCCCCAGTTTGCATCACTTTGCTGCATGTATCTTCATGTAGTATTTCACAAGTCAGTTGCACAAAAATCTGTTTAGCAAAGTTTTTAATATATTACGTGATCACCATGTATTCTTTGTTCGTAGAAAAAAACTAAGAAGCACATCACACAAGAAAAATTTCAGTAAAGTTTCTTTAGTTCAAACTTGAGCTGGCAAAGGAGCAAAAACAACTGGATGCACCTTTCACCTGTGATAAATGTAGGTCAATTTGACTCCATCTATATCATATTAAAAGAGGGTTGAGCTAAATTACATTACCTTGCATTTGCAAAAACTAACATCAAGATCTCTGAGAACTAACACAGCTCAGCTGGCTCTCCATAATCTGCTGAGCTGGAGTAACGTATCTCTAGTTCGAGCCTTCATTTGCCTTGTGCTGAGAACCTTAAGGATGAGGGTAGATAGCAAGACTTAGGTATTAAATAACTTTCTTGGAAAGATAAAACATGCAGCTCAACACCAGCTGAATAACAAGCAAAAGAGACTTGTAATGACAAGGAGTAATCTTCTGGTTGGGACAGGGCCAAAAATACTTCAATATGGTTAATGCATGAAAAATGACAGGAAAAAACAGCAAGGAGTGGGAAACTGCTGAGACAAACACAATTAAAATAGACACCCTGCCCTGAATGGGACTAACTTTGACGAATATACATTTCCATGTCTGCTGTGGCCACTTTTCTGGAGAAAAATGTTACCTAATATTTCATGTAGGAAAGAAATCTGGAATCCAGCCTTTTACAGAGTTCATGCTCATATTTTTATACCTCCTTTTAGTTCACGTTTCCCCCATTTCAGTAGGTTAAAAGTTCACATTACCTGCTAACATTCTGGACTTTTACCTTTACAGTGAACACTGACAAATGTGACATAAATAACAGCAAAATCCCTTCTGGCAGCACATCCCTTCTGTATATTCACTGGACCTGGCTACCAGCACTAACATCCTTGGAAAACAGGCCAGGCACTTTGCCTCTGAACACAGTGAGGTCTGATCTTTCCACTAATTTTAAATAGGCTTAATGCCCTGTGCGATCTTAATTTTTAACTGGTATTTTCTACCTCCCCATGCTTCACCTTTTCAGTGCTGCCATTCCCTGCAGAGCAGCTGCCAGATGTAAACCCCTGGGTGGCTTTGTATTAGTCTTCGACAAAGAAATTCCTTGCACTGATGTGCTGACTATCCAAAGCATTTCGACACCTTCCAGGATGAAAGGTGCACTGTAATATGATTATCACGACTGTACCATCAATCCCTGCTGAAAGTGTCTGAAGGATCCTTCATTATCTTGCTAGCTGAAAGTGTTTAGTTTTGCTATTTTAATTATCCTCTTAGCTTCAGTTTCTTCCTTTAGATCTCTCTGCTATTGATACATCTAGCTTTTGTGAGTGGTTTCCGCTACAGGGAGAAGGTAAAGAAGCAGGGAAAGCCTATGGCCTCCACTGTATGTAGGGCTACCAAGTCTGAAGACAGTGGTATAGTGGGATGGGATGGGATGGGATGGGATGGGATGGGATGGCATGGGATGGGATGGCATGGGATGGGATGGCATGGGATGGGATGGCATGGGATGGGAAGGGAAGGGAAGGGAAGTCACAAGAACACTGTTGTACCACATATAAACATTATCTTCTTCCTATTTGTCAGCAAAGCCTGTGCAGGGAAATAAAAGCTCTCTGACCTCTGTTATCTCTTTCCTCAGAGGAACATAGTGTGATGATCTCAATGTCCTGCTTTAGTTTTCCCTTTTTTTCTCACTCTGCATTTGCCCTGCTGATCATGATTCTTTCGGGCAAATATATTAAAGTTTGTTTGCAAATATTCTGGTTTTAGAATATTGAGCCTTCCAGTAAAGCTCCCTAGGACAGGGCATGAGAGTCAGACCTGCCCAGCAGCAAGCTTTTCCTTCATTTTAACACATCTTTTCATGTATAGTGATAAGAAAGTGGAAAGAGGAGGAAGAAAAATTATTAATTGGAAATTGAACTAAAGCCCATGAAATAAAGCTCTAGGATGTCTACTAAAAATCACAGCTTTGATAATGTCTTCTAACTTCAGATATAACTTATGGTATCATTTATCTTTGACTTTTCATTTCTTCAAATAAGTGCTTAAAAATAATGTTTTTCACTTTCCAAAGGAAGCAGGAAACCCAGCTGAGTACTTACTTTAGCCTTCACTTGCAAAAGAATATCATAAAGGCAATAAAAATGTGCACAGATACCAAATAAGTGTAAAGTCAAATTTCTCAGATGCACAGTAACAAAAAAAAAAAAAGAAATTTATAGCCTAGACACACCACGTGAAAGTCATCTGCCCTGGCATTGGTGCCAGAGTTAGTAGCATAATTCTACATCGTCAGTAGAGTGAAATAGGCACCTCCAGGAGACAATTGTTTTCATCCAGAGATAGATGCATGTGATAGGTCACATGAATTGCCTTTTGGAGATACTTATTTCTCTCACTAACTATGAAGGGACTCTACAGTGACAGTTTGAAGTTTGACTATTCCATTTTAGATGCCTTAAATCAGGCTAGATTAATCTCGCTGAGAATGACCTTCCCATATGAAATTCAGGTGTCTAACTGATCTGTTAAAGAGCTCTAGAAGCACCAGAAAACCCCAATTAACACCAATCCAGGCTCAGAAAAGAGAAAATAAAAAAGCAAATGACATTATAGCAATTTAAAATAGAAAGTAAGTATCCAAAAGAAAGAAAATTATGACACTAAATAGGAAATATTAGGCTAGAGAGTAGCAAAAAGCTAACCTCAGCCAATACAAAGTCACCTTTGAATAGTCACAGACAGTTAATGCTGCAGGGAATGCATTCCAGAGTCTGAAAATGTCACTTTATGCATTGTTAAAAACACCTGTCTTCAACACAAAAATAAACAAACAAATGGAAAAACACTACAGGTATTATACGAGAAACAAACTAGGTGTTGGATTTTTATTTTTTCAGTGTTGCAAATGCATGTTCAAGTCACTTAACTATTAGGAGAAAGTTAATATAAATTTCATTTCTATGTCTTGAAATCCACTATAAGAAATTGAATGTCACTAATCAAAAAAATAGCCAATGTCGTCAAAAATGTAACATCCATAGTAGCAACCATTAAATTTGCCTTTATCTTAAAAAGAGTAAAGTAAAGCAAATTCCCAGTCACACTGTAGTGGATTTGACCTTTAAGAAGGCTTGAAAAAGGACTCTAAAAAAAGGTGGCTTTGTCAGTGGAGCCTTTAAAGCACAAGACTCAAATTCAGCATTACCCCAGACTTTTGGCACCTGTCATAAAATACAAAACATGTAACTAGGCCAGAGGTTTTGAATGCACCCTGGGTCAAAACACAGATCCTTTCTAACACTGAACTCACTAAAAACTCAGTGGGAACTTTAGAGTGGGCAGAAAGATTATGTAGAAGATCATACTGGGCACTACTGAAAAGCATTTAAAGAATAATGCAATCATCGGGCACAGTCAACATGGGTTCACAAAGGGAAAGTCCTAACTAATTTGATATCCTTCTATGATAAGGTCACCAGCCTCCTGGATGAAAGGAAGGGGGTGGATGTAGATTTTCTGGACTTTAGTAAGGCTTTTGATACTGTCCCTCACAGCATCCTTCTGGACAAGTTGTCCATCTGTAGGATGAATGGGTTCATGGTGCACTGTGTGAAGAACTGGCTAAAGAGCAGGGCTTAAAGGGATATAGTGAATGGGGCTGCATGTGGCTGGAGATAGGTTACAGCAGTGCTCCTCAGGGTTCAATTCTAAGGCCAGTTTTGTTTAATACATTTATTGACAATCCTTATGCAGGAGTTAAATGCACCATTAGCAAATTTGCTGATGATACCAAACTGGAAGGTGCTGTTGACTCTCTTGATGGACAAGAGGCCTTGCAGAGGGATCTAGACAGATTGGAGCAGTGGGCAATGATTAATGGGATGAAATTTAACAAGAAAAAATGCTATACCGGATTCTGCAGCCAAGATGGAGTATTGCCAGGCACAAGTATAAACTGGGAGGGGAGTGGCTGGAGAGCAGCCCTGCAGAAAGGGATCAGGGGGTGTTGGTTGACAGCAGGCCCAATAGGAGTCAGCAGTGTGCCCTGGTAGCCAAGAGGGCAACCTGCACCCTGAGGTGCACCAAACACAGCATAACCAGCTGGTCACAAAAGGTGACTGTCTCGCTGTATTCAACACTGGTGCAGTCTCACCTCAAGCACTTGTGTGCAGTCTCACCTCGAGCACTTGTGTGCAGTTACTTGTGTGCAGTTCTGGGCCCCACAATTTAAGAAAGATGTGAAGGTCCTTGAGTGCATCCAGAGGAGGGCAACAAAGCTGGTGAAAGGGCTGGAAGGAATGTCCTGTGAGGAGCATCTGAGGACTTTGGGCTTGTCTAATTTGGAGCAAAGGAGGCTGAAGGGTGACCTCACAGCTTTCTCAGGAGGGGAAGTGAAGAGGGAGGTGTTGATCTCTACTTCCTGATATCTAGTGACAGGACACATCAGAATGGTTCAAAGTCCATCAGGGGAAGCTTAGACTGGACATTAGGAAGCATTTCTTCATTGAGAGGGTGAAAAACACTGGAATAGGCTTCCCAGGGAAGTGGTTGATGCTCCAAGTCTCTCAGTGTTTAAAAGAGATTTGGTCAATGCCCTTAATATCACAGAATCACAGAATCACAGAAT
>NW_010170765.1:0-9402 GCF_000695765.1 Mesitornis unicolor | reverse complement strand
CTCTGCAGTAGAGTCTCTTTTTGTCACACCTCAAGGCTATGTTTAATAAATCAGACTGTAAATATTAATATAGTTAGCAGAGTTACAGTAATTTTGTCTTGTTTTCCCTATTTTATTTCTCTATTGGATACATCAGATTTTATTTAATTTTATTTTATACAAAAGCACTCAGATTGTTTACTGAAATCACCCTTTGACTTCCTTTAATAACTTCCACATATCTGGTTAGACATTCATTTTGCTAAGTAGTAAGTGCTTAATTGGCTTTATCTGAATATAGTAATCTGGCTTTATCTGAATGTCAGAGCAGAGGAGTCTTTTAACCAAAAGGTCTCCTAAAGAAGAGATTGTCTGTGCCTCAGTGGTAGCTTAATTGGGGTTGTCATGAGGAGATTTCCTAGTGTTGAAAGGGACTACTGGTTAGTGAAAAAAATAAGAGAAAACTCATTTTAAAAGCTGCTTCCCATGAGATTAGAAAATAAGTGTCCCTGAGTTGAAGGACTTATGGCTGTACTCACAGCCAAATAAACTGTTATAGAATAGCAATTCATTTCCTATAGCCAGAGCAAGTCAAAGTAACTTTGGATACCAGTTTCACCCGGAGCTGTTTTGTGGCTTTGGCCCAGGAAAAGTCTTATTTTTCCAGTATGCATTCTAGAGAAAAATAATCTATTTCTAGTACAATTTTTTCCATTTCACTAGGAATGGTCTACTTTTTTAGGCTCTAGCTACCTAAAAACTATTTTAGAAAATGAAAACTCAGTTAGAGTGGAGGACTTAATTCAGGAACACTACAGTTCTATCTACAGATAGCACCAGAGGCAGCAGAACTGGTAATGTGAGAAAATTACAGTTTTCCCCTATCAGGGAAAATAGGCTATCTCAAACATGTTAAAATGTTGCAATTATCTTCACACTGTCCTCTTTCAATGAAAGAGTCCTCTTTATTGCATGCAGAACTGAAAGAAGATATGGAAAAGTGGTGGACCAAAAAATTATATAATACTTATATTAAATTGCATTCCGTAGAATTTAACATAGCAAGAACAGAAAAGCTGATTTAAAAAAACAGTTCTGGACTAATGCATGTGTTATTCCGTGTTCTGTGAGAACAAGAAGCAAATTTGGATTTGACAATACCATTCTAGATTTGCTGTACACCTCCCAAAATCTTGAGCTGAGACAACCAACTAAAGGCTTGTACAGTTCTTGAGTATGCAAGACCTGAATTTCTGAATGAAAAACCTCCAGTCCTGATGGTACTTGACAGATAACTGAATCTTCTTCTTTCCCATCTCTCTAGGAAGGAATATGTATGTTAGTAATACCCATTTAGTCTGAGTATTCAGCTCTTTGACATAAGAGGGAACAAAATTCCCAAGTCCTCAAAACTTCTGAAATGCTTTAGAGTATCCTGTGAAGTACTCAGTGAAGCTTATTCATAGTGTGCTAAACTCTGAATACTGAACAATGAATCTTCAACCCTTCCCAGGATAATACTAAATAAAATATTAACAAGCCCCTAGGATAATAAATACATAAAAAAATAAAGAGAAATGCTGATTTGTTTAGAAGTTATTTACCTGATACTGTACAATCATGAAAAGCTCCCAGTTACTAGAAAAATAATGTGAGGGAAGTGAGTGAAATGTGAGATCACAGGAATGTCCTCTCCAAAGATCAGAAGTTTGTGTATTTGTGTATTCTGTTTAACTGTGTCAAATGAAAAGCAACTGCAGAAAAGCCTGAGAATAAGACACAAATATGAAAATGTTTTCACAGTATATTTCCCTAGTGATTTCAAGTAATCTATAACTTGGGGAATTTTTCAGCTAGTGTTATCCTTTATTTATTAGGTCTGCAGAGATTTATTTTCTTATTAACCTAATTGCTTTTTCAACATACATAATCTACCGGCACAAGTTTCTGTGGCACTGAGTTCAACAACTACACTATAGTTTTTCATAACAACATATCTGGTTTGCTTTAACTTGGCTACTGAGTAAGACCACCAAGATTTTGTTATGTCACATCCACTTTTCTGTATCAGAGAACCATCATGGTATGGTTTGGGTCGGAAAGGACCTGAAAGATCATTTAGGTTCAACCTCCTTGCCATGGGCAGGGTCATCTCCCACCAGCCCAGGCTGCTTAAAGCCCCATCCAACCTGGCCTTGAACGCTTCCAGGGAGGGGGCATCCATAACTTCCCTGGGTAACTTGTGCCAGTGCCTCACCACTCCCATAGTGGAGATTTTCTGCCTAATGTCTAATCTAAATCTGTGGCACAAGTTCTGTAACCACTTGATGATTTGCCAGATTCAACTGGCCCTTTCAAATCCCTTGCCTTTGACGAGAAGGACTGATGATAAAACTACCTGTGCTCCAGAGTCCCTTATCACCACTGCCAGGGCTCTGTAACCCTTCTTGGTACACCACGTACCATGTGAAACAGCAGCAGCAAATAATAGTGGACTGTGCGAGGCTTGGTAGTCTCTTAATGACATCCTTGATACGAGGCCTGGTAAGCACCACAACTCTCTAGAGAGTGGGCCAGGTTGTCAAATGGGTGCCTCTGTGCCTTTCAGAAGAGAGTCGCCTACTGTTGTCACCCATTTTCTTTTATCAGTGGCACTGATTGTTACCATGGGAGCTGATCGGGCTGCCTTCCTCAGCCCAGGGTCTCTCCTAATGTGACAAGTCTTTCCTCTTCAGTCTACAGAGCCGTGAAGAGGTTCTGAAGGACACCTCAAGCTTCGGGGGAAGTCTCTTCCTCCTGTTGGTCCTTGCTGTTGCAAGCTTCCATTTTTCTGCATTACAGGCCTCTCCTCCATTCTGTGCATGCCAGTGGAGGAAATTTTGGCTGCTTGGCTGTATGTTATGTGTCTACTGCAGACTGTGCCTGGAACCAGCTATCCAGCTCCTTCTCAGCCTCCCTGATGTTATGTAGTCTCCTCAGCCACCTGCTGCAGGAGGTCTTCCAGCTGTGCACATCTTTTGCAGACAGCTCTGCTGCCTGTCCCTGCCCCAGTAGAAAGGTCTACAGTGATTTAATGATGTCATGGTACTCTATCATGCACACACTCCATTAGCTCATCCAGCCTGGAAGATTGTTGTCAATTTAGTCCCTTTTGACTGTTTACTACTTACAACTAGGAGCTATTCGGTACTTGGGACAAACTCAGTCCCCTTTAGCTTTATCTGAATTTACAAGGAGACACAGAGCGTCTGCAATGCCTGTCTCACAAATGAGCTCAGTAAGGCACAAGCAATCAGGGAAATACACTGTAACAGGAAACAGAATGTTCTGAAACTTGGGCATGCATAAATATAGATACAATAATGTATAAAAATATGCAAAAACATACACACACCTAAAGATTTTGCTAGTAGATTAAATGGGACTTTGAAGTGCATCATATAGTTAACAAGTTTTGTAAGACCAATTATACCTTCTGATCTGCACTGCAAATAGCTTTCTCTTCGTAGTGCTTTAAAACAGCTTGTGTTGGTTAAAATGTAGACATATCTTAGTTTGAGAGACAAATATTGTCACTGTGATGATTCTTAATTAAATAAGGGACACAAAAGAAAGGAATTAAAATGTTTTTATGACCAGCTTTGGAGTTTAGACTAGTTTTTAGAGGAAAATCCTGACTTTAACTCCTTATCCATCTTGTACGTTCATGGAATGAAGTTCAAGAGCAATGGAAATAAGTTTACTACTTTGAAGCTACTGAAAAATAATACATATTTTCCACCTTCTGTACTGCTACTACGCAGATTATTCAAACATGGACTCTTTCTCAATTTTGACCCATGTGGTTAGGCACTTATGAGGTACTTGAATTGTCTTGAAATTTACTGGGAGAGTTTACTATGGTTGATGCAATCATGTAAAATATGCCACCTGGCTCAACTCCATATGAACTTGGAACATTTTACTAAATCTTCTCTTTGGGGGAAAATCAGAGACATAAAACATGAAAAGGAATTATAAATCATAACAGATTTAAATATGACAGTGGGATTTAAAATCTTGATTATGATGGCAGGATTTCAGAGCACATTTATAGCCTAAATCAGATATATCTCAAGAGTAAAACAAGGTGAGGCAGTGGAAATATTTCTATTTAGGGATTTTTTACATGATTTTTAGGTCTGTCATTGAATTTATCTGTCTTATTTGAGAAGCTAAAGAATGGCAGATGAATCTGGATTTTTAAATATACCTTGGAATGAGTATACTCATATATGAGGAATACTTTACCTAAATATGTTCTTTAAAAGAAGAATTTGTAAAGTAAAACACACTCCTGCAGATTTATTCAAACGATGGATAAATCATAACTAAAGGAAACTTTAAGAAAAAACACCCTGAAAATATTTATTTTTTAAGTGTTCTGATGGCTTGTTTCTCCAGTTATCTCTTAGTCTGAGATAGAAATAAACCCTCTGAATGACTGAGAGTTTCTGAAACACACATGGATTCCTTCCCACTACAGCCCAAACCATGAAGGCCAACTTAAATACAAATGAACTTCTGAACTAGGATACTAGTTTCAATTAATATTAACTGAGATCCTGGAATACTAGGGTAGAGAGACTCAGTATTCTCTGACCACTTGTGCAAACACTTCATGTTGCCATTCCTATATGGACTTGTAGACTTTGCAAATAACACATCTTTTTTCAATACTTTCAGTATTGATTCTTTATTATAAAGGTGATGGACGTCATTGTCCGACACATTAAGGTCAAGCCCCAGCAGAGTTATGATGAGGTGAGTGGCCTAAGGAGAGCGTATGTCACCTTGTATTAATTTTAATGAATCTGCTGTGGCACTCTCGTCAAGTCACTTTCTCTGTACCACTGTTTAACTTCTCATTTTTCATTTCTTTCATCTATTTGGATAAAAAAATCTCTACCTCTTTAGGGCAGAGACTGTCTTTCATGCATATCTGACAAGAAAGAGATGTTTATACACAAAGCAAAAATATACAATTGTATTAAGTAGTATGCATGCAATTGAACTTTGAAATGGGTCATAATCTTTGGTTGAGGAATTAGTCTTTCACGGATAAGCTCACTTTCTGCAATAGCAGATAATTCTTATCTTGAACAAGTTGTAATGTCAGCCAATATTATCATTATCACACTTCAAAAATCGGAGGTAGCTGAAAGTAATTTAAAAACAAATAAAAAACTCAAAAAGTGTGGCAGCAGTCTGAAAGAGTAATTATGGGGCCCTGCAGCCAATATTGCCTCTCTTTATCTCAGCTGGTTGATTGATTGGCAAAAATATTTTTAGATAATTCTTTAATTTTAAATTTAGAAATAATTTTCTTTCCTAATATAGACTTGGTATTTCTTTGTTTGTGTTTCAGATCTTCTTTTCTATTGAGATCATAATTTTGCAAAATACTTAATTGTAGACCACGGGTTAAGTGTTCAAGTAAAAAAGCAAGTCTCTTTTGGAAAAGTAAATTTCATATTAGTTGTGTCTTATTTGGTGCTAATTACTAGAAAGATAAAATCCTGCTCAGGGTGCTGTTTACATAAGGATGAAACAAACTCAAACCCAAGTAGATATCAGAAAAGAAAATAACTGACATAAACAAACTGATCTGGGTGATAATACGGATACTTTTTTTGTTTAAAGTTTAATACTTAAAAAGCTATGCCAATGTAGTTTAGCTTATAAAGTAAACATTGACTACATGCATATTAACTTTAATGAGATAAACACTTATTCTTTGAAAGTGAAATTTTTACCTTTTGCTCTCCTCCTCTCTCTGTTTCCTTGCCGATCAGCTTTCTTTTTCTGATGATAGTTTGGATGTTCTCTTTAAATATTTAATAAATGACACAATTTACTTGGAACTATTTGTAAATGGTTTTAAAATACTTGGTTTTTAATTTTTTTAGATTAACTCCCTGATTGCTACTGCCTCTATACTTGTGAGCAACATCAAACACTCCCAATATTGATTTGTTGCCATCTTCTTCACATTATTTTCATTAATTATCA
Organism: Mesitornis unicolor; assembly: GCF_000695765.1. Classification (NCBI taxonomy): domain Eukaryota; kingdom Metazoa; phylum Chordata; class Aves; order Mesitornithiformes; family Mesitornithidae; genus Mesitornis; species Mesitornis unicolor. The sequence goes on along the minus strand of NW_010170765.1, from coordinate 3,372 downwards.
GTAAATGAACACAATTATTTCAGTCTGGAGAATTAAGTTCAGTCCTGTCACATGCAATTGAGAGTCACAAAGTCTGAGTCTGTAGAAGACTTCTTGAAAAATAAGATCCACCACAAACACTGCCTAAAGCATATCTTGGAAGAGCAGCTTGAGAGAAGAAGATGGGGAAAGCTTTTTCTAACCAAGTAAAAACTAAAAATTATCAAGGAACATAAACAAAAATCAATATGAAAGGTTTTTCTTTTTCTTCTACTTTTTCCTTTCTTTTCATCTCAATTAAAGGTTTCAGGTGAATGTGACTTAATCATCAGATTGCCAGGCATAGTACAAAACCTCTTGCAAAGTTTCATCTGTGCAAATAGATTAAGAATTTCACGTTGTCCCAGTGATGCCAGTGCACCTAATTTTGGTAAGGAGTTCTTCTCCAAACCCTATGAGGGGGAAGAGTAATAAACCTGAAGTGTCTCTGTGGTTCATACACTCTCCTGGGATTCAGAGAAGTTCCAGGTAAACCCTGTTCAAAGAGCTTGGATCCCCCATGTGGAAGTAGATTAGCATTGTGTGTGCATGACATTGACAACTATTTTCTGATTACTTCTTCCATGGCCTTTATCAAAAATGTAATTCTGAACAGTAAACTATTTCCAAGTTAATGCCTCATCCAAAGAGGACAGAAAAAGAAAAATGTTTTAGTAGAAAAGTCATGTTTTCTATTAACAGTAACAATAATAAAATCTGTGGGAAAAATGATTCTAGGTGTCTTTTTTCAGCAGTGGCCCAAAATGGGTTTAACTTCATTCTGTGACAAAATTTTATGCAGAAAAATCAACAATAAAGTAGACAATAGAATGCCAGAGATGATCTAAAATTATTGTAGCAGCTGGTAACAAGTTACAGATACGTGTCTACAGAATTAATTTCTGATCTCTTAGTCCTAACCCTCAAAGGAGACCAAAAAATTTCTTGAAAAGAGGGGCTTTGAAACTAAACAACATGAACAGAATCAAGATATTTTTATATATATGACATATATATATATATATATCTCACATATATACATGACATGAGTCCTTCCCTGCTAGGTATTCTCTCTTACACAGATGCTAATTTTCATGGATTTTTTAATGAGGATCTGTATCGTGGATGTGCTGTTTCAATTTGTAGGATACATCATTTGCAAAACATTATCTACACTGATAGATGTGATTGTTTTCTTAGGGGTTCAGATTTTGGAAGCTACAGTAACCAAAGAGAACTAATGACCTAATGGATCAGTAGGAATCAAATTATATTTTGACTGTGCTTCCAAGGTGATATGGGGTTTTGGAGGGGTTTTGGGAGCTTTGACTGTTTTGTTTTGTTGTTTGGTTGGGTTTTTTTTTCCCCTTTTATTTCCTATGACAAGTAGCATTAGCTTAATCTGATGGGAAGTGGGTACAATTCAGTGGCAATATCCATAAAAAAAAATTAAATGTCCTTAGTTGATGGATGTTCTGCCTTGGCTTGTGAAGCACAGCTGGTGTGTTTAAGTCTTTGCTTCATTGGCCTGAACACCAGTGGCTCTCAGCATGTCCCAGGTTTGTTGGCTGCAGACTTGAGCCCATTAGAAATTCCTACCACATGCAAATACCATGCAGTAGACCTCAGGAATGAGCTGTGGTGCTGATTTGTTCTAATGAAGCAAGTGCTCCTGCAGTGGGGATTGTCCAGTGGTTATCACTGAACTGAAATTTGTCAGATATTAGAAAAAGATTTTCTACCATTTTTGAGAAAGACTGATTTAGAAGGCCACATTAAAAGAAAAGAGTTAATTAAATAATAATGAAATCCAAAATATACATAGTATACTGCAAGTTATTTTTTAATTTCCAAACTGTTTTTGAACTTCTCTAAGTTTTTACAAATAGTGACAACTCATCTTACAGAAAGTGTGAACACCAAGTATTTCTCACAGCTCTATGTGTAACCTCCAGATAGTGAGGATTTCCAGACAAATCCATACTTAATTATTCTTCTTTACAACCCTGCAGAATAAAATAAAACTCCCTTCTGCTTTTTACAGAAAGAAAGAGAAAGGAACTGAGACTATTTATCAAACACTACACATCTTTTGCCGGAATGTGAGAGAGAAAGCTTCTATTCTCTGACAAGGTAGCAGACACCTTAAATTAAGTAAAGAAATAAAAAAAAAAGGTGTACATGGACATCAGAAAGAAAAGGAGCAGAAGCAAAATAGAACAGTCTTCAACTATAAGAAAGGTGTATACTGTACCATTAAATGGGAAAACTGTCATTGAGCTTTGTCAAGGCTACATCACAAACACAAAGATAAGTGAATAACCATGAAACATGATAGCTGCAATCTCTGTCTTGGTTTGCATTCTTACCATAAGATTTTTGTTCCAAATGAATACATTAGGATCCAAATGAACTTGTATGAATTTGCATGATGTTGCTGACATCAAACACAACTCAAGGGCAAGTACAATCTACTTAGCAAATTATGTGATGATCTTTTCTATACAACATTGCTTTTAAAAGGTTAGATGAGAAGTAAATTGAAACTGAATTTTTCATAATTTTGAAAATATAAAATCTATGTCTGGAAACATATATGTGGTGATCGTTAATCAATAAACTAGATATTTGTCAAACTGATTTAAACCAACACCATTGCAGTTTCATATCACAGTCTTCTGCTTTGCAAAACATTTTTTTAAGTGTTGTATGAATAAGCATAATTTCTGAGTTTCTTTGATTTTGGTCAAACTAAAAATAACTCAGAGAAAGAGCTGTTTGTGATATGTGAACACCTCTTTTAGTCCACAATAGAAACAAGAATCATAGGGGTAAAATAAATAAATAAATAAATAAATCTCAAAAGCTAATGCAACTGTTATCACTGAATTTCTTTAATGTAAAAGATTTCTTTTTTAAATTAGTTGAATCTCTGCACTAGTTATTTGTTACAGTAGAACAAGCTTTTTTTATTTTTCTCTTACTATGTTACAGTAATTATTGCCATTATTCATTGCCATTACAGGAAACACCTATCTGGTTAATAAAAGATCAGGCTCTATTATTTTCACTACCAGGAAGTAACATTACAAGACTGTTGATTTCCAGAGAGCTCATAATATCACTGATAGAAATTAAATCAATAATAATGAATGAAAAAGCATCAAGAAATATTCCCAGGCACTGGAATTCAATTGTTTATGCTGTAAAATTGTCAGAGTGGTTGTTAGCATGTTGCTGGACACGTCTAGGTAGCACTCTTCAAAATGATCCTGAACTGTGAACCACATACAAATCCTATTCTATGTTTTCAATTCAACCACCTTATTTATTTTATTTTATTTTATTTTATTT